>NW_007065586.1:336039-436680 GCF_000164805.1 Carlito syrichta
AAAAAAAAAAAAAAAAAAAAAAAAAATTGTGATTGCCAAGATCTGATCCACCTTAAAAATTACATATTTTAGAACATTCGCTGAGTCTTCTTGCTGAGAATTTCATTAATCCCATCACTTTCTTGCAATTAAGCCTACTCTTATTTATTTCTACTATAAGTAATTGTTAATTAATTTACCATTTATATACATTTACACAATATATTTTTTTACTGTTACTTAAAGACCATTTCCTTTAACAAGTTTTCTTTTGGAAACATGAAAAAAAGTCTATAGTAAAAAATATTATAATTTCTGGGTTAACAACAACTACAAATACTTTGGACTTAATTTCTGTCCTGTAAATGACTCATCTACAAATATGTATTGTACATTTCAAAGTAATTAGAAGAGAAGATTTGGAATTTTTCCAGCACAAAAAAGTGATAAATGTTTGAGGTGATAGATGTACTAATTCCTTGATTTGATCATTATACATTGTATGTATGTATCACATGTACCCCATAAAAATGTGTAACTATTATGTATCAATAAAAAATAAATAATTTCACATTGGATAAATTAGAATGTAAACTAAATAGTTTGTAAGTTGTAAAAGTAAATAGTAAATAACAAAGCAAATAGGTACACTAGATTATAATATAGAATTTATTTATCTCAATAACCACAACATATGTAGAAGGTAGAGATGATCCCCATTTCATAGATGAGAAAATGAAAACAAATACCCTGGAAGTCATTGATGAAACAGGCTCCTAGTACCAAAACCCTTGAATCTTCCTGCCCTGACCTTTACCATGGTCAGTATCTCTCAAGAGTCCCTTATGAATCGGTGAACCTGGCCATCTCTTGCTCTGCAAAGAGACAAAGACTTAACTATGACTTATTTTATTTCATTACCTTTTTTTCTAAGAATAAGAATTACAACTAATGAGTTAAGTTTTGTAAACATGTTTATTCTATCAGAATACCTAGTTCATGCTAAACAAAATGTAATATCAGAGAAAAGATTTTTATGTAACACCGAGGTTTTTCAAATCATGTAATAATACTTTGCCTCTTGGTGTGCTCAGTTTTCATTCTAGAATTTGAAACACAACAGTGCTACCATATTACTAGATCAGTGGAAGTCACTAGGGGAACTCAAACCCTATATGAGTTATTAACATAGTCTTTCGGAAAAACTTGCAATAGTTTTCCATTTTAAGACAAAGACTTACCTTTTAAAGTTTCTAAAGTTAGTATAGAACTAACATACACTATGAATATTTAATTTATTCCCTTCTTTATAAGATATTCATCACTATATTGATGGTTTGTTTTGCAGTTGATGACATCTCAAATTCTAAGAAATTTGGTAGCAATTCTAGTGTTTTGAAAGCAATTCTTACTGAGAAAATTCTGGAAAGATTATGAAATGTTTATTGCAATGAAGAAGGAAGGGAAGAAGGGAGAGAAGGGAGAAAGGAAAGAGGGAAGGAAGGAAGGGAGGGAGAGAGGGAGAAAAAAATTCTGTTTTCCATTTACAGCTTTAGAAATTAAGGGCTGGCATTAAATTTTTATTAACCATCCTTTTATTAATATTAAATTATTTTGTCAAAGCAAAGCAAGTACAGTATCTCCAGCAAGTCTTGTATTCCTTAAGAAATTAGGAATTTTTTATGGCCTCTGCTGAGAAGAGGTTTGCAAGATTACTTGATGCTGATTTAATTTTGGCAAAGGGCACTTAGGGAGACCTAACGAAAATGGACCCTGACATAATTTTGAAAATTCCCTCAGCAATAAACAAGTTGTCTCTCTGCCTCTCAACACTTCTGCTAGCTTCCACTGTGGAAAATTTCTGGAAATTGGACTGGCTTCAAGGGCACCAAAGCAGGCTTTCTGCCCAGAGTCAGAGGATACCTGCTGTGGCTCCCTAAAGCAGGGCTCAGGTTAAGCATCTATGAGTCATGGGAGGGCAAGCCTGCTGACCCCAGCTGCCACCTTGAAAGTACACTGTCATAAGGAGTTCTCCTGTGCAAAAACTGCTTTATGGAACCTTTTGAGTTTCTTTAGTCCATGATCAGGGATTGTTTAGTTCAGCCGTGGAGAATGTTGGTCCCTGAAGCCAAAGATACAGGCTGTTATTCCCATTATCATAGCCAGCTGAAGGATAGCTTGAAGCTTTTCTCACAAGGAGCACAGATTTGGAAGGGACATCACAAATCTGCTGATCATTCAACAAATATTTATCAAATTGATGCTCCTGGAGAAAAGTCTAATTTTTAAGAGCATGGGCAGTCATGGCTTAATCAAACCTTGATTTTGGATTTCACACAGCCCGTAGTACAAGCCTCAAGTCATTTATTAGCAATGCAAGCATGGGAAAGCTTTCTTTCATTTACACAATGGGGCTTACATTTTCACCATGAAATGATGTTTTTAAAGAATATATGAGAAAACACATAAAAAGTGCTTGGAACGATGGCTGACATTTGGTAAGCTATAGCTATGAATTTGGCATCTACCATGAAAGGGATCATAAGGGCAGAACCCTGACTTTTCCTGTTTCCTAAGTTCTGTTTCTAAATTCAATAGCATTGTCTCTTTTAGTCTGATGAAGCAGTTCACCACAAGTATAAGATAATCAGCACGAATAGTCCAAGCTACAGATAGCACAGACTTACTAGTTTCAGAGGAGGGAGGTGTTACCTTCAGAAGCATGTTCAGGAAAGCTTCACAGAGTAGAAGGCACATTCCATCTAAAAAGAAAAAAGAAATAAAGCAAGGGGCTGCTCAGTTCAGCTAGGATGCATGTGTCTACCATAGGATAATAGTAATGTAACCCCAGAGAGGAGTGTAAAGGATTCCTTCATCTTACAAATGAAGAAACTGATACCCAGTTCTGATACTAGTTCTGATCACACAGCAGTTCAGGGCAGTTAAATGACAAGACTGGACAATACCCCAGGTCTAAGGCAAAGCCTGCCCATTGTGCAGCACTGCCTTTCATTCCTTGACTTGACAATACATAATAATTTGACCTGTACCTTCCTCAACCTCTTGCATTGTTCCAGCAAAGCTACTCTGAGAAACATAGGAAACTATTCTGGTGGAATAGTGGAAGAGGTTCTATCCCTGCTTCTACCCACTGTGTGACACTGAGCAAATCACTTCCCTTATCTGAACTACTAATATATTTCAAAAGCTAGCATTTACCAAGAGCTATATAAAGCATATAAAGCCAGGAACTGGCTAAGCACTTTAGTTGAATTATTTCTTACCATCCACTACCACGTAATACCATTTTTTTACAGGGTCATACTCAGACCAAAACCTCAAGCCCCATGCCTAGATTTACTGAATCAAAATTTCTGATTGCCCAAGAATTTAAATTTCAGCAGGTTTCCCCAAATGACTCTGATGTTTCCAGCTTTTGTGATGATCACAAAAGTTTAAACCTTGCTGACTTACTAGGATAGTACTCTAATTTGTCTGATGAAAGCTGAGGCCCAGAGAGATGTTACATATTTAAAGTCACACAGCTAGTTTGAATTCAGTTTCTTTGTTTTGTTGCTGTTTGTGTTTCTTGTTTTGAGAGTTTTCAAAATTTGACCTAAAGTGTAGCTGAGATTTTGTTCTTCAGCAAAGCACCAGATTGTCAGCTGGGCTTGTTATTTCCTGTCTTCCTATATTCATTGTTTGTTGCTGTTGTTCATTTTCCAGCTTAACTTGCTGTCTATGCTTTATAAACTTTAGCAACTTTCACTGTCCACTGTCATCTTCGATCTTCAGATCTCAGAACCACGGATAATTTGGTGTTAGAATGGAATGGAGAGATGTTTGACAAGCCTATGTCAAATTAACAGCCGTTCTAACAAGAGTGCTGAGGAGTAAGGGTGGATGGTGCATTTGACAAATATTCACTGGGGTAATTCACCGTGTAATTGGCCAAATGCACAGAAGCCATCAGACCACAGCTGTTCAAAGGATCCCTGGCTGAAGTGGATGCCACAGTTCCTTCCCTCTAGAGCTTTGTCTACCCCTGAGGATTCAGTCAGCACCTTTCAGTGTTCTGAAAGGGAGCACAAAAAACACCACCAGTTAACTCCTCTGCCCTTTACCAAATAGAAGATGAAGGCTCCATGTACTAACTTGGAGAGCTACCCAAGGTTCTTGGAAAATACTCCTAGCCCTTAATAAAAAATCCTACCATCACTGAGTTTTAGAACTTTAAGGTATCTAAGACATCATCTAACCCAGTGCTTCTCAATTTTTAATGTGCTTAAAAGTGACCCAGGATCTTGTTAAAGTGCAGGTTCTTATGTAGGAGGCCTAGGGTAAGGCTTGAGATTCTTCATTTTTAACAAACTTCACAGGGATACCAAAATGACTGATTTGTGGACCACACTAAATAGCAAGGATCTATCCCAGGAAATGCAAATAAGTTACACCTTGAGCACCACCTCAGAATGACTCATGATTGCAGCCTTGAGAACTACATTGAGGATTCTGTAGCTGAATCTGGGACTAGCTGGTCAATTAGCGGTGCCTACCACAAGGTTAAGAATAAGAAATCTACCTGAAAAAAAAGTATCTCACTTTTACATACAGAAACTGAAAGCCAGAAATTTCAGTAACTTGCTCAGGATCACATAAACTGGTTAGTGATAGAGTTAGGACTACATAACGCTGGAATGTAAACCTAGATTTCTCTCTCTGAGTTGCACATTTGAATCACAGATTGCATGTGAAGCTGTTTTAAAATATCTTTCCTCAGTTCTATAATTGGCAAAAACAACCACAGAATTCAAATTGGATTCAAGAAGCCAGGATTACTCAGTCTAGCTCAGCCTTTAGTTTTCCTATCCATGAGATGAGGAAGTCCATGCCTGGTCTTTCAAATTTACTCTGATGTTGAAGAGGTCAATGAGATAAAAGATATGAAAGTATTTTGACAAACAATGAGAGACTTGAATAAATGGAGAGCAATTTTGCTAAAATTTGTATAGGATAACAAGAAGTGTTTCTTACAAGATTATTCCTTTTAAAACAGAATGTATAAGTATGTGTATGTATATACAGGGTGCCAAAAAAAGTATACACATTTTAAGAGATGTTGTCTATGTATTACTTTTTGAAGTTGAATTAAATTATGGTATTTTGATGTTTGCTCAACCATGTTTCTGCATTTGACTGTCCTGCGTGTGGCATTTTGATTCATTTGATTAATGCCATCTTTTGATGAATGTCATACTTAAAATGTGTACACACACACACACACACACACACACAACAACTTACCATGATCCTAGGTGGAATTTTATCTGAAATTATTGCAAATAGTCTTCTGAATTTTTATTAATCATTGTTTTTATCCATGTTTAGTATATTTGGCTTGCAAGAAGCATACATAGCACAGGAAAAGGGAGAAAGAGAGAGAGAGAGAGAGAGAGAGAAACAAGTCGCTCATATCTTACTAATTATACCACATTCTGAGCTGAGGTGTCTTCCAGCAGCAACAAGACTCCATGTTTTCCCATTTGTGTCCAAAAGAGATGGGGATTTGTTTTATACAAAGCCTCCAATAAACCTTTTCTTTTATTTCATTGGCTCATCACTGAACTAGTCTTTGGCAAGAGGAAGGGAATTACCAAGACTGTCTCAAAGCCATCAAGCCTAAACCTGGAACAGGGGGTCATGCTCTACTGTTATTACAATGGGTGGAATAGATTCAACTACAGCATCTGCTGTAAGGAGCTAGAGAGAAAATATAAAGAATCGGTCCTTCCTCCCTGTATATACCAATGTATATATTTCTTCTCTTCCAGATCTAGAAGTTTAAGGTTGCAAGTATTATAGCAATAGTTACCTTTTGTTGCACATCTAATTGTGTATCAGATGTGAGGGTAGTCTCTTTAAATGACTTATCTTTGTCTTACTACAGCTCTCTAAATAATGTAACTTCATTTTACAAATAAGGATATTTCATTTCATTTTAAAGACATATGAAACTGAGGCTCAACTAAGCAATGGAACTTGCCCAAGGTCTCATAGCTAATTATCAAAGGAGTTAGAGTTCTAAGCTGATTCCACAGCTCATGTCTTCAAGACTTCAGAAACTATGTAAATGGTCTTACCTACACTGGAATTTAGAATGCTACTGCAAAAAAATCAATAAAATGTTAATATATATTATTATTATAATTATTATAATGAAACTCTCTTTATAGATACATTTAATTTGGAGAAAAAGAGACTTATTATCTAAAATACATGAAGCTGAAAATAAGTCAGAAAACTTAGTTCTGCTGATGGCTACAAGTACTCCGTTCCCAAACTTTGACTGATATTATGCACAGATAATAAAATTAAATACTTTGAGTTACCTCTTGCCTCTGCCTCTGTCTTTAATCTACTATAAAGATTAAAAAAACAAACTCCTCAAATTAAGCATCAGGAATATACAGCATTATTCAGCTCTCTTTTTAGCCCTGCAAATAATGAGGTCTTAAATTTAGACACTTTCCTGAGAGACTGAAACTGGAAGGTTTACACAGTCCGGAACCTAGAGGAAGTTCTCTACCAGAGGGCTGTTGCAAAGAGGTGCACATCTGGATAGATTCATTATTTGTTTTATAAAGAGAGATTGCGCAACTGCTGTGTCACCCTCTGTCACCACTCCACAGTTGTTTGCAAACTGGTTTACCATCCCAAATCTATCCTGATTATGACAGCACAAGTTTAGTTCCAGCACTTCTTCACTTCTCTAATAATAAAGTTTTCATTCCTTGAGTTTATCATATGGCACTGTTTTAGGTGCTTTATGTGAGCTATCTCTTAATCTTCATAACAATTTAATGAGACAGATGCTATTCTATCTATTTTTACAATTGAGGAAATTGAGTCAGAGAGGTTATGGTTTTATAACGTTGCCTTTAGTCCAGTCTGCTTTTAGCCTGAGCAGCCCAGCTCCAGCGCCCGCATTCTTAAACACTAGCTACTACTTCAACTTAAAAGAGCATGAATTTTTATAGGGTCTTCCAGGGAGTTACTACAATCGTGAGATAAAGACTGTTCTAACATAGAGTACTCTCATATAACAAAGTGCATCTTCCTAAAAGGCAATCAGATCCAAGTTAGCAGTAAAGGTCCAGAGGGAGGTAAGATTCCTCAGGTTCTATGAATTGGCACTTAGCACTGGCATGCTGTACAGAGGCAGTTATAAGGATCTCCCTCTACTCTCCACTTACCTTTCCCAAACCTGATGGGTCTGTGTTCCCTCAGATCCCAACTCATGAAGACATCTCTGTCTGTCCTGCCCACTGCTCCTGTCCTCTATGCTTGTCGCTGTTCCTACAGCTGCACGTTGGATGTTCATAGTTCCTAAATGTCTTCCCTTAAAAACAATAGGGAATGTCACTCTTTTAAGAGGATGTATTAAAATTTCTAGGAGGTAGTGTAGCATCAGTCTTAAGAGTGAGACTTTGAAATCAGACTGTGTACAAATCTGAGATCTCTCATATATTCTTTGTGTTACTTTCAGTAAGTGATTTAGTTTTGGTTTTGGTTTTTTTGGTTTTTTTAGTGTCTCAGCTTGTTTGTTTAGGATAAGAGAGTGAATCCATGTACCTACTGCAAAGGATTGTAGTGAGGAGTAGATGGCAATAATTCATGTAGAGTGCTTGCAACCATGCCTGGAAGATCATATACATGTCCCTAAATTTTCACTAATGGTGTTTCAGTAGCTATTTCTTGAGTCCTAATCAAACATTTGCCTTGCCTTCACAGAGGCCACGTTCTAATGAGAAGACACACTCTAAACAAATGCCTGTTGAAGTCATAAATAATTATAAATAGAAATGAGAGCAGTGAAGGAAGTGTCTGCATTGCTATGATAGCATATAGTGGGGAACCAGATCAAGTCAGGGACAATCAGGGAAAACTCACTGATGGAGGGAACATCTGAACTGAAGTCTGAACAACGAGCAATGTGCAAAAGGAAGGAAGGAGCGATGGAGATCCTCCTTTTCTCAATTATCTGATGAAGCAAATGTTAGAAATTCCTTGATTCTATTCAAACAGCCACATATTACTCAGTATTAATGATGTTCTATTAAGAAGGTGTCTGAAGCTTATAAATCTGTTTTGTAATTAATGTTCCATTTACCTTTGTTATGAAGACATTTGTTCTATAATCACACTGCCCTTAACATTAGTTATTTTTCTTTTGTTACACACAGTAGGCACATGCTTACCCAATATACACTTTAAGTTATTTTGTCAAATTCATTTTTTTTTTGCTCTACTGAGTCAGTTCCTCTTAGTACGTTTTTTTTTTTTTTAAGCACAGCTATTAGATCCAGTTGAGTATGAGACATGTGTCTAAGCTTTCACTCACAGAATTCAGTAATCTCTGCGAGTCCATGTACCTTCCCCATCCAACTCATGTCTGGTCAGAAGGTCGACTTTGGTACTACCTTCATCCTCTCTATCATTGAAAAACCAAGCGAAACTCAGAATCTATAGAAGCAAAGTGCATTGGCCGTGTTCCCTGCATACCTGTGGGACAGAATGATGGTGTTTGTCTGTTATCCTCTAGTTCATGTTTACAAGAGTGTTACCAATTTGGTTTACATTAGGTCAGCTTTTTGGTTTCTTGGCCAAATTAAATGAAAAACAGTAGGAGGTGGAAGTAAGGTTATGTGGAGAGAATGTCTCTGGTATGTGTGAGTGGAGCTAATTATAATCTACATGGGGTTTGTGAAGTATGCAGGTAATGAAAATCTTTTTTAAAGTCAATATCTTCCAGGAAGGAGTTATCAGATTTTTAGATGGATCCAAATGTTGGAAACCTTGTCTTCTCTACTTCTAGCAGGTTATAAATTCCTTTCACAGTGGGTGGTTTTGCATGTTCAAGTGTATCCTCATTACTGTATGGGATTGAGGAATGGGGTCAGTTGCAAAACCAATAAACAAGAGAAAATCACAAGTACCCCAATGACTTGGGAAGACTTGAGTGGCAACTTTTAAGTCAATCATAACCTGCCAGTAAATCTTGAAATTTGACTTGATTCACTTCCACATTTATTACTCACCGTCATAGGTTTTAGAAGACTATAAAGGGAAAGGGAGTGTGGTTGGCAGCCACCCTTTTTCCCTCTTAGTGATGTGCACTGTCATTATTCTTGACAATATGTGTGAGTCCCAAGGAAAAAAACATAGCCCCTCTTCTCCTAATGGTTGGCTCCCCCCCCCCCCCCCCCGCTTCTCCCTGCTCATTAGAAACAGTTGACTGGAATGTTTCCAGCTTTGTGGAAAGAAACCAAAACAAATGTCCTCTGTGGAGTTGTTTAAAATGGATTAGGAAATTGTGAATTATTAGTTTAGATGGTGTGTATAAAAATCTTTAGCAAATTATCACCCATAATGTTTTGAGTTGGGTGAACCAGTTAATGACAGAATTAGATCAATTGTTTATCTCCAGTTTGGGAGTTGAGTCAATAAGTCAGATGAAAATTAAACTAGAACAAGCCTTTACCTCTCAGGATGCAAGCTCCCAGGTGTTAAAACCTCTGAGTTATCATGATTGGGTAGACGGATTCTCATACCTACCTCCCTGAAACTTATCAAAAATAGGGTTTGGGTTTATATAAGCTCATTGTAAGACTTAGTTTCATTCCAAACTTCCTGAAGATCTGTAATAATTGGAAGCCAGGGCCTCCTTGGAAGGAAAGAAATGTCCATTAAAATTTATATATCATAAATATAGTTTTCTTCACTTTTTCCTTCTTCAGAGATTTTCAATCTGCTCCCAGTCTCTTTTTTCCTTGTACAATGAAGATTAATCTCTGCTTTCATTTTTAATTGAAACTAGTAGCTTATATTTTATTAAATTAAAAAAAGGCGCCCAGAAATAATTCTACTAACCTTCTAAAACAAATTATTCAATTCATCATACATTTTATTAACTCTGTTTTAATAATATTAAATGTAGCAATTTGAATGGATTCTCTTCTGCCCCAAATTTAACATTCATCCACCTATCTCAATCTGAATGTTATGCATTAAAAAAAACAAATCAGTGATCTGTAGTTCACGTATCATTCTTAATGAATTCCATGTAAATTAGCACATATATAGAAAGTAGTCCTCTTCCAAGGGAAATGAATTTGATACTTTCAGAGTAAAAGGAATGGAAGATAATATGATACTACACCATGAAAAAAAATTAGTAAGACTACTTAAGGATTTCTAATTCAAAGGGATATTACAGAATTTGCCACAGCAAGCCTCTATATTGTGAAGAAAAGAAATACTAGCAACAGATTTAAAATATAGCTTGCAAGGGAGCCCCAAAGCTGTAGGATTTTTGCCAAGCAAACTTTCCTTAACCATCATTCTTCGATTATGCCATACATTTTTTAAAAGGGCAAATGGTAATTGTATATTAAATGGAACAGGAAGGCAAATGCTGTATAAATCAAATGTAAAAGAAACTTTATGCAATAGCCTGTGGGCTGAACCCTTAGAAGATGTCATTTTGACCACCATAGTGGTGTTTAAAATTGGGGGTTTAAATGTCCTGCAGGAGACTTTGTTTTTTGGCCTAGTTCACTGTAGATCAGACTTCTTACTCTTCATTACTCCTGTTTCACTTTTTAATATGACCTCTCTAGCCTGATTGGAATGTGTGATCCCAGACTTAGTCTAATCCTTTCAGTAACTCAGTTTAGCAAATTTTGTTTTGAATACCAACTTTGTACCAACTGTAGTGGTCAGCTTTGGGGATACATCACAGGAAGATATGGTCCCTACCCACATGTTTCTCATCATGGGAACACGTATTCCATGAGCTTCTACCAAAAGGAAGGAACCTAGTAGAGAGAATTAGTAACACTTTCCTAAGTTCACGTATATTTTCTAGATAATGAACAATGAAGTCCAGAGACAGTAAGCCGGGATTAGAACCTGCTCTCATCTCTGAGGTCAGTGTTCTTTTCACTCTGCTTGTGTGTGCTGAAAGGATCTGTATGAGATAGACCATGAAGGAAAGGAGCTTCAGCTCACTAGGCAGCTCATGCTTCTTGAAGGTCTTCTCACCACTGATCCTGTAGTATTTATAACTTTTGTAAAAGCCATCTTTTCTGGGATCCTTTTAAGAGAAAAATCTTACTCTTCTCTTTCTATTACCAATGTCTGCCTCTTACTTCCTGTATAAACATTACAAGCACTCTAAGCAGTAACCAAGCTCACTTGATTTAGCCATTTGGGTAGGTGGATTTTTGTGTGTGTCAAAAGCAGAATCTTTTCACCTTTTGATGACTTTAGAATAGAACTACGCAGGTCACTAGTCCATAAAGAACAAATTTATTAATGTGATTGCTTAACAAAAATTAAGTTTACTAAGGAAATCTGAAGGTACACATTCAAGTGGTTTATACATGAGAATTTAAACATTAAATATCAAAACAACAATGACTAGCTAGCACCACAATATCTTAAAGCAACTGGTGTCCACTTTATACATATTTATTCATCATAAACTGAAAATAACTAATGGGAAGAATGCAATTTTCAAATTGGCAAACATTAATTTAAATCATTGTCTTACCACACACCTGACTTAAACTACTCATAAACTGAGCTTTTATGGGAACAGTTCTTCTAAAATGCTAGTAGTACTAACTCCATCTTCATAGTCTTGCAAGATTTCAAAGCACTTTACAATAGCATAATAGAAATTAAGAAAAAAACAGAGTCAAAAGAATCTTGGCTCTTTTACTCCTACTAGCTTGTATTAAAAATGACTTTCCACATATAACTACCTGGGTGTTTTAGCAGCAATTTCCAATATATACTCTCTAGTTCTAACCTTTCAATTTTGGTTGCTATCTGTCATTCTGTTTGGTACAGGAATTCAAAGAGTCGAAGACATTAGCCTTCTCTTGCTCTGACAGGATCTCCATTTCATATTCAGATTAGGTGGACTTTATGTGGCCTCTTAGAACACTTAGCCCATGCTAGGTAGTTTCAGAGTGCTTTTCCCTTGGAAAGAGTGCTTTAGATATTCCCAGGTGGTTAACAGTTCTTTGCTTTAGCATTTCAAGTCACTGGGGTCACAGTGTCATTTCATGGAGATAAAACAAGATTTCCTACCCACATACTAGCCACAGTAATTGGAAATTGCACAGTTAAGGTTTCTTGAATTTTTACATCTTGTACTCTTTTCTTGATGATATGAGTGGTGAAATGGGATCTAAAGTAGCCCCATTCTCCCTTTCCAGGCTAAGGCATATGATGTTATTAGGTAACTGAGGGCTATGGACGTTAACAAGGACATCCCTGTAGAACATATGCCTATCATGAAGAAAGACACAGGAAGGAAAGCAGTAAACCTGAACCCCAACCTGGAATTGCTGATTATTATATAAAAATCAGGCCCACTCTTCAGGGTCTAGTGTAATGTATTTTAAGCAAAATGGAACTCTGTTAACCAAGTATGTTTTTTTCCTTGTGAAAAATGTTTGGATGGGGATAGGAATAATGAAATGAAAACTTCTTAATCCAAAAAATTTAATATGAATCTGTCCTTGTTAGAACTATCATGTCATGGGTCAGTCTGAAAAATAACTCTAGTTGGGAGAGAAATCCATCTCTCCAACCAGTTGGTGTGCAAACCTCCCTCACTCACAGAGGATCATTTGTAAGAGGTTCTGGAATGTGGGTGCAAGTTAATCAGTCTTTTCCCAAAACTTTAGCACTTGACTCTTGATTGAAAAGCACAGTAACTCTAGGCAAAGCATAATTTCCAGAACAGATCACTGAATGGCAAATAGGATACTTTCTTTATTGGTTTCAGCTTGCTTAATAGAGACTCCCAAAAAACCTTGGCAGTAGTTAAAGCTTGAGATTAAAAAGCAAGTAGCATAGATCCTTGGAATGAAGCAAGTCCTGTAGCATATCTCCTTGCAAAAGCAATCTATCTACAGAGAATGACAGTTCGTTCACTAGTCTCTCTTTTCTTGCCACTTTCCCTTATTTACATTTGCTTCCTCTCTCTTGTACTGTCAATAAAATTCTCAAGGCCCTTTGAATTGGTGAAAGGGTCAAGACAGAAAAATTTGATATTTTGGTATGTCATCCAGGGCAATAAAGATTGCCACATGGTCCCTCTCATTAGTTAAAGGGAGATTGTCTCTCATGAATGTCCTTATGGTGGCAGGGGGGGCAGTTTAGTGATTTCTCCTGTGTCTTCACTGCTTAAGTAAAGAGAAATTGGGAAATTCATTTGGGCAAGTCTGGAAAGGCTGGTATGGAAATTCAGTTTCAAAGAATAGCTAAATTGATGTGACAATTGCTATGCCCTCTATTTTCTGAAATTTTGTCATCTGAGTATAACCTGATACAAAGAAAGTCGTGTTCCAAGATAGAACTCAAAATTGAGGAAAGTCTCCAGATGTACAGTTATATAGCTGAGTAATGAGAGGCAGAAACTTTGGAATAAACAGATTAAGTGCCAGCTTTATTACTTCCTGTGTAGTGTCTGTGCTAAATGTCAATCACCCTCTAGCCCTAATTCTCAACCACCTCAATTTCCATTTATTAAAATGGGAATATTAATAATACCTCCTTCATAGAGTAGTCAGAAATCAACAGCATATCAGATAGTTGTGTAAAGCCTTTCCTTCCTTCCTTCCTTCCTTCCTTCCTTCCTTCCTTCCTTCCTTCCTTCCTTTTTTGTCAGGGTCTCAGTCTGTCACTCAAGCTGGAGTACAGTGGCAGGATCATGTCTCACCACAGCCTCCTAGCCTCAGGTGATTCTTCTGCCACATCTTCCTGAGTAGCTGGGGTTGTAGGTATGTGCCACCACACCTGGCTAATTTTTATTTATTTATTTATATTTTTTGTAGAGATGAGGTCCCACTGTATTGCCCTGGCTGGTCTTGAACTCCTATGCTTCTCTCGCCTAAGCCTCCCAAACTGCTGAGATTGCAGGTGTGAGCCACCACACCTGGCCTATAAAGCCTTTAATGCAATGCCTGGCACCAATAAATACTCAGTAAATGGAAGCTATATTCATTCTGTCTCTGTGAAAACTGCTTCTCAATTTGGTGATGTGGACTGTAGTCAGAACCTTCAGCTCTTTCATTATTTTTCTAGCTTCTACTATTTCTTTATTTGAAGTCATGCCCTTCCACTGCACTCCAATAGACTGGCAGTTTTCTAAGTGTGGACCCCAGACTGGCAACTGAGCATCTCCTGGGAACTTGTTAGAAATGCAGATTATTGAGATTCATCCTACGTTGCCTGATTCAGGAGCTTTAAGTGTGAAGACTAGAGATCTGTTAACAAGATCTCAGGGGATTCTGCTGCACGCCCAAGTTTGGAAACCTCTAAAATAGTCTATCACCAACCAACCACTACCTGAGTCAAGCATCCCTGATTGACTTTAAGACAGTCTGGTGGCAACATAGACTATAATTAGCAGCCTGGAATTGTTATACTGTTTTATTATTTATTAGCAGGAAGATTTTACATAACTAACTTTATTTTTCTGAACTTCAGTTTCCTGCCCTGTCACATGGGAATAATACATCTTATTCTGGGGTGGAATAGTAGGTGTATCTAAAAAAAAAAAATTTTTTATGTTAAAGATGTGGGGTACACTCCAGGGTTAGGTTAGGTATGCAAATGTTCATTATGCAGGTACCCTTGTTGATGAGGTGTGCCCCTCCCTTCCCTGGCAGTTTCCCTCAACTGCCAATCCCACCCCCCTCTCCTCCCCTGGCAGTTTCCCA
Source organism: Carlito syrichta (assembly GCF_000164805.1). Taxonomy (NCBI): domain Eukaryota; kingdom Metazoa; phylum Chordata; class Mammalia; order Primates; family Tarsiidae; genus Carlito; species Carlito syrichta. Next base: position 350,820 of record NW_007065586.1, read on the forward strand.
CTACTGCCAATCCCTTTCTTATGGTATTATGATAATTCTTCAAGGTCCGCTTGTGAGTGAGAACACATGGTACTCTCTTCTTTGTTTCTGTGATAGATCACTGAGTATCATAGACTCTAAAATCCATTCAAGTTGCTGTGAAGTCCATATGTTTGTCCTTCAGTATGACTGCATAATATTCCATTGTAAAAAATCTTTTATCAAAAAGTCACCTTATAGGCATTGTGGCTAGCACCTATAATCCGAGCCCTTTGGGAGACCAAGGTGAATTGCTTGAGCCCAGGAGTTCAAGACCAGCCTGGACAGCATAGTGAAACCTCATCTCTATAAAAGAAAAATTAGCCAGGTGTGGTGTCATGGTCCTGTAGTCCTAGCAACTCAGAAAGGTGAAGCAGAAGGATTGCCTGAGCCCATGACGTCGAGGCTGCAGTGAGCCGTGATTGTGCCACTGCACTCCAGCCTGGGTGACAGATTGAGACTCTGACTCAAAAAAAAAAAGAAAACTTTGTAAAAATAGATATTTCTTCTTTATGGCTGCATAATATTTCACTGTGTATATGTACCACAATTTTTTTAGCCAGTCCTCTTTTGATGGTTAGTATGGTCGGTTCCATGTTCTTGCTATTGTGAACAATGCTGCAATAAGCATACATGTGCAGGTATCTTTTTTATAGAGTGATTTGAGTTCTTCTGGGTATGTTCCCAGTAGAGGGATTGCGGAGCAGCAACCTGGATGGAATTAGAGTCTATAATACTGAGTGATCTTTCACAGAAACAAAGAACTGAGTATCACATGCTCTCACTCATAAGTGGAACTTGAACAGCTATCGAAATACATAAGAAAAGGATTGACAGTAGCGGGAAACTGTAGGGGTATGGGGGGGCGGGGAGGTGGGATTGGAAGTAGTGGGAATCTGCTTTGGGAAGGGGGGACACACCTCATCACCAAGGCTACCTGCACAAAAGAATATTTGTATATCTAACCCTGAATTGTACCCTACAATTTTAAAATTAAAAATTAAAAAAATAAATAAATAAAAGCAGTTATTTCAAAGGGAAAAAGAGGAAGACTGAAAGGATAATTACTACTGAATTTAACATTCAGATCTAAAAAGTTTTTATGTAAACAATAAAGAAGATTAAAAATAAATAATTTTAAGGATAGCTTACCTGAAAGCTTTCCACTTCAAACTACATGCAAAAGACTGTCAATGTCCTGTACCTTTGCCCTTGACATTGTAACTTTGTCCTCAATGTACTTCGCACCTTTTGAGGGGAAAAAAACAATAAACAAGATAAGGAAAAGAAATGGAAGTGCAGTCATTTTAACAGCCAGTAACTCAAACCCAGCAGCTGCTCAGTTCTTTAGGTCTTAGCCTAAAAAATTGAAACCCAACACTATTCTGCATACTAAAGATTTTACTCTAACAAATTTTCTTCATTCTAATTTGAGTTACAAAAATTATTACAAATAAAATTCCTTTCATTTCTGTCCTGCTTCACCTTCTGTATTACAGAGTTGTTGGGACGTTTAAATGAAATGAATTATATCTTTATTAGGATTCTTTGTGTCTCAAATAACAGAAAACTCAACTCATGCTGGAAAAGGAAGGAAGGAAGGAAGGAAGGAAGGAAGGAAGGAAGGAAGGAAGGAAGGAAGGAAGGAAGGAAGGAAGGAAGGAAGGAAGGGAGAAGGGAGGGAAAGAAGGAAGGAGGGAAGGAGAGAGAAAAACAAGGAAGAGAGGGAGGGAGGGAGCAAGAGAGAGAGAGAAAGAGAGAAAAAAGAGAGAGAAAATAGAAAGAAGAGTAGGAGGAGAGAGGAAAGGAAGAAGCAAGGAAGGAGTATGTGTTGTCTACCTTAGCATCAACAAGTCCAGCATGTCTAGATACAGAGACAAGTTAGCATCAGGTCATGAACTTAATTTTTGTGTTGACTGTCTTCCAAGTTGGGATCTCCTCTTACAGTTGAAACATCTCAGCTGATTCTTTAGATTCAGGGCCACTTACATCAAAGTACAGATTCAGTGAAAAAAATGTGGAACTCTCTATGCTGGTATTTCCATCTAAAGGTTCACAGCATGCCCTTGACTCAGAACAGATCATGTGCCCACCACTGAGCCACTCACGGTGGCAGAATTGCTCTAAATGACTTACATCCACCCCAAAGACACAAAAACTGAGAATGGTGACATTAGTTACCTGCCCAGGACAGTTACTGGGATAGCTGAAAGGGTCAATGTGTAAAATGCTCAGTCCTGACATCTACTTTCTACTCTCTAAGTTCCTTTCTCTGAGTGAAGAATGGGCATCGTTTTTGGAAATGGCACCATGGGAAATATAATTTCCAGATCTCAGGAACCTGAGCATGCTGCTCTAGAAAGAAACCCTTTTGGAGACCCAAACTTTACAATAGGAAAGGAACTCAAGAAGTGGTCCCATGAAGTTGCAATCTTCAGATAGGTGTTGCAAAATTAAATTCATCTTATCGATGACTCACTAAGAGGTGAAATGTGTTACTAAGAGTAACAAAATTAATTTGTTCTATCAATGTTTATTTATTGAAGACCCACTACTTGTCAGGTACCATGCCAGATGTTTGGGGATATAACAATGAATGAGAAAGACCGTGTGCCTGTCCTCATCAAGAAGTATAGTCTGGGGGAAGACAGATATGAAACAGATTATTGTAGTTGCCCATGGCCAGCATTATAGTGAACTATCAAAGTCTTATGAGGAAAGATGAGCCAGGCATTCCCTGCTCTGCCACATCAGCAGTGTGTGCATCTCTCTGTTTCGTCCTGTCCTATGGGCTCTATTTTCCTCCGTAGTCAGGAGAATGTTTGCCTTGTACTAAGCATTGTTCCCAGGACTTTACAGAAGCTATCCACCAAAGGAAAATTAAAATATATGATAATTTCAAAGTTTTGTTTTATTTATCCAGTCCATGCCATTTTTTTAAATGGCAAAGCTGAGCACAGTAGCACATGCTTGTAGTTTCAGCTACTTGGGAGCCTGAGGAAGGAGGATCTTTTGAGCCCAGGAGTTTGAGGCTGTAGTGTACCATGATCACACATGTAAACAGCCACTGCACCCTAGCCTGGCCAAAATAGCAAGACCTTGTCTCTAAACTTAAGTTTTTTTTTAAATTAAAGTATATAAGTGAATGACAGTAGAAGATCAAATGTATTCATTTAATGAATATTTATTGAATTTTTATAACAAGATCAGTTATAATGTTTGGAGTGCTTGCTATGTGCAAAGCTGGGCTGTGTGCTTTGCATAGGCTATTATTTGATACTATTAAACAACCCTAGGAGCCTGGTATTGATATTTTCCCCACTTTACATATAAGAAAACTAAGCTCAGATAGGTTTAATGATTTGATCAAGAACCGAAAGCTAGTTAGTTCCTCATCCCAGAATCAAAACTTAGATTTTCTGAGTCCAGAATCAGAACTTGGAAACACTGTATATCACCTCTTAATAGAAAACATGCACACTTCCACGTGTTGATTAAGCCATTCCAGATCAAAAACAAAAACAAAAAATGTAATAGCTCAATCTTGGTGATCCAAAGAGTAGGGTAAGTGGACATTTTAGTATGGTATCAGGAGAGGAATTCAGTTAGTTTCTGAGGAGTGGAGCAAAGAGGTTGGCATATATGGAAGGCTTTATAGAAAACATGAAGAAAAATAGTGGAGAAAACCGGTCCTTCAAAGGAGATCAAGATGGGTAACTGGTGATCTTAGCACTTAACCCTGCTGTGCAGTCTAATAAACTACAAACTGCTATGGTCTCCTCCAAGTCTCTGTAAACAGAGATACACTAGAAACACGAAATTACAAATAAAGATGGGCATGCTTAATACCTCTACTCTTCACAGCTTCATGGTAATGGGTAGGAATTTTTAGAAAATTTGTTGTTGTTGTTGTTGAAGTTAATTTATTTGTTGATTATTAAGCCTTAATTAAGTTTATAGAAGCAGTCATTTTTTATTTTATTTTTTTTTGAGTTGGAGAGTCTCACTTCGTTGCCCAGGCTGGAATGCAGGGCATACTCATGGACACCTCAGCGTCACCCTGCTGGGCTCTGGTGATTCTTCCACCTCAGCCTTCCAAGTAAATAGAACTACAGGCATGCACTACCACACTTGGCTAATTTTTTATTTATTGTAGAGAAAATGTTGCCCGGGCTGGTCTCGAACTCGCAGGCTCAGGCAATCCACTTACCTTGGCCTCCCAAAGTGCTGGGATTACAGGCTGAGCCCCTGAGCCCGGCCATAAGCAGTCATATTTTAGGGTTGAAGTATTCTAATGATGTGAGAGATGTCAAGGAGTAGCAGCACTTCATCTGTTGATAGTTGATATAGGTGTTCAATTAAGCTCACCCACCACCACCACCCTCCACCTCAGCCTTTCAGGATCCTCAGTAAGGTTGAGGTGACTAGTTTTACCTAGAGAAAACTCATCGCCCATAAGGGCAGCATTTTTTTTTTCTTTTAGGCATGCTTTTTTTTTTTCTCCATGTCACTGGAACCTATAAATATCCTGATTCATGTACAGCATGTCATAACAATCAACTTTTCCTAGTGCTTTAGTTTCCCAAATTCTTCTCACATTTATTATTTATCTCCTCAAATCCTATTGTTAGACCCCAGAAGAAACCTAGATTCATAGAGCTTAAGTAATTTTCCCAGGTCAAAAATAACAAATAGAAGAGCCAGAGCTACAATCTTTTGATTTAAAACCCAATATTCTTTCTGAAGACTGTTACCACCATGAGGACCCAGCAGCAATTCTGTCTTCCTCACAATAGTGTCTATAATACTTGGCACAGGGCCAGACACACAGTGAGTGTTCAATCATAAAAAATTTTAATGAATAAATGAAAAACAGAATAAATAATAGGACTTTAGGAATTATCTAATCCAACTCCTGAATATCAATTATGAAACAGAAACGCCCTAAGATTAAATGAATTATTCAAAGATAATTTGTTTTAAATTTAGAACAGGTTTCCCTTAATAGTAGTCCATTGTTGCCGGTAGACTTTTTATTGCGGTTGTCACTATTGTTTTATATTTTTAACACAGAAAGGTCTAGTATCAACTCACCACTGTTCTTATTATAATTGCTCAATAGAAAAACACGTCCAGGTGTTACGATAGGGGAAATTCCGGAATATCCTCATGCATACTGGCTGAAGAAATTTTGCTAAAAAGCTATTCTTGGTGGCTAAAGAAAGAGTCAACAACCCAGAAAGGAATGGAAAATAAGCACACTATTGAAAGAAAAGGAGTTATATGTTTCCCATCTCCATGGACTTCATGTTCCTTGAGTGTTGGAAAGATTCTCCCTTCCTCAGCAGTTTTATTGTAAGAATGATCAAGGTTTAAATTCCAGCTCCACCATTTAGTAACTGTGTGACTTTGGGAAATTTGGCAATGTCCTCACCCATAACCTAGGTGGGGAAAAGAGCCTGTTCCAAGGATGGGTGTGAACATTCAGTGAAACCATTGCTGCAAAGCACTGGCTGCTAGCAGGAGTCTTTAAAATTTCCTTTCTTCCCTAGGGAGAAAATGTCATCATTAAAGCTGTAACTTGGCTTTTCCATGACAGAGTTCTTTCAATATTTATCTAGTTTTACTTCCAAAACTTATAAACTTTTAAAACTAATTTCAATAATATATTTGTTTAGTGTTTCTACAAAGCAGAATAGTATCATAAAACAAACAAATCGGAAAGTCTGATCATTGGGCAGAGATTAATTAGTCAATTATTATGGTCCAGCATACTTTATAGCTTCTATTCCTCAAGATTTTAGAATTGAATTTATAATGCAGGGCCCTAAACTACATTTGAAAGCCAATTGTTAAAATATAATCTTAGGGACATTCTTCTTTGTCGTTTGCATAACTCATGAAGCTCAGAGCATTGTATCTTCTAATTAAATGTTTAGTTATATACCTTGTCTATATATCATCAGTGCCTATCATTAGCCATTTTTTTCTTACACTTTCAGAAATGTTCCTGGCAACTGGTACATTCTGATTTCCACTAAAATAAATATACGCTGCTATTAATAAAAATTTGTTGTGGCTAGGTTTTATTATGTAGCAATGGGCACCTCTTAAAAATAAGGCATGCAAATCTTCCTTTCTTAGCATAAAGCATTATATCATAATTTAGTGTTTGAGAGTCATGATGTCAGTATTTATCCCTTACTTTTAGCACTTCAGGAAGAAATTATCTAAGAGAAATGATCTGACTGTCTGCGGAGCCAACTAATTTTTCCTCTGAGACTCAGAATTCAGTTGAACACAGTCAACTCTAGGCTTGTTTTCTTCCTTTCTAGTCCTGTCCCCTTCCTTTCCTTTTATCAGTTCCCTCTCCAGTCACATCTTCACCACCAAGTCTGTCTGGCTGCTAGACTTATTCAGATCTATTGTTATTTTGAACTCTAATGTACTTTGGCAAGTCACATGTGTCCTGCATTTTATTCTTCAAAACTAATCCTTTACCCTATTTATATTGACATTGCAAATTTAAGGTGACATCTCATAACTGGGAGTTTTAAGAGATATCAATTAGATGATGTCATACAAAAAAGTACCTGGCATAGATAGCAAGTACTTGTTAGCTACCCACTATTTTTAGTTATATTTTTGTTATTAATTCATCTATAATTAGGCTACTATTATATGCCCAATTCAATAATTAGTTCCCTAACACTATTCCATACCTAGTGTAGTTTAATTTTTTATGTGTTCATATCAAGACTAAATTCTTTCGCAGGGTGTCACACCCTTGATTTCCCTGCATGCCCTAAGTAGAACTAATGAGAATGATACTAGCAATAGTCTATTATATAATTTCATCATTACAGCAATCCTCTAGGGTTGAGTTATTATATCATTTAGTAGATGGGGAAACTGAACCTCAAATGGCTTATAGTAGCAAAGCTTCAATTCAGACTCAAGTTAATGTAATTGCAAAACTAGTTCTCTTCATCGCTATGATAAATATTACCTTTAGTGTCTAGCATGGTAAGCACCAGCAAATCCCCACTGTTTTGATTGTCTTTTTTTATTCTTTTCTTTTGCAGATGGACCCACATGAGAACATCTTACTGAGCACTCTCGAGATAAAAAACGAAATGGCCACATCTGAGGCTGTAATGGGACTTGGAGACCCCAGGAGCACGATGCTGGCCTATGATGCCTCCAGCATCCAATATCGGAAAGCTGGGTTGCCCAGGCATAGTTTTGGCCGAAATGCTCTGGAACGACATGTGGCACAAAAGAAAAGTCGCCTGAGAAGACGTGCCTCCCAACTGAAAATCACCATCCCCGACTTGACTGATGTGAATGCCATAGATCGGTGGTCCCGCATATTCTTCCCAGTAGTTTTTTCCTTCTTCAACATCGTCTATTGGCTTTATTATGTGAACTAAAATATGGCCTCCCACAGGAAGCAAGGACTAGATTCCTCCTCAAACCAGTTGTACAGCCTGATGTAGGACTTGGAAAACACATCAATCCAGGACAAAAGTAATGCTAAAATACCTTAGTTGCTGGCCTATGCTGTGGTCCATTTCATGCCATTCCGGTTGCTTCTGCTAAGGAATGAATATACTAAGGTCCTTGTGGTTTTCCAGTTGAAATGCAAGTGATTTGTACACATGGTGGCAAGAATGAGTCTGAGTGTTCTACTTTATCTGTTTAGTATGCAGCCTACTTAGAGGGGAATTATTTAGAAGATAATCTTAGAAGGCTCAATAGCATTGTCAGTCATTTCCCTGAGAAGTGGTCGTAGCCAGATAACTCCCATCTTCATTTCTGAGGTTGGCATGCTGTTGAGATGGCATTGTGCTTATGAAACATTATCTGCAATGCCACATAAACACATTACTTGAAGATGGTATATGCTTGTCTTATTAAGATGATAACAATGTAATGGGAAGATAATCATCACTGATTCTAAAAGATCCTTGTGTAGTTGAAGCAGGATATAGGGAGTCAAGATAGAAACTCAGGAAACCAATTTAGCCAATCTCTTTGCTTGAGCGTAGGAAATCAACTGTGATGTCTTTCATTTTGGCATTGAGAGACAAGGAGACTTCTAAATATTATCATGCATGGTGGCCAAAGGAATTTTTGCTAAAAAGCTGTGTCCTAGGTGGTTAAAATAAGAGTTAACAACACAAAGCACAGTAGAAAATCCAGAAAAGACTGTAGCAGCAAAATTAAAATAAGCAAGCAAGCATGACCCTTATCAGCTTCACACAGCATCTGGTCTGTACATACTGTGTCCAGTGGCAAAGGGTAGAGGAAGACGGATTTTTTTTTCCAGCTTCACAAGCTTTTGACAGCATACCTAAAGAGGTTTTTATACTTTAACCAAAAGGCAACCATAAAATACTAAAGTTAGAGAAATTAGAAGTATCTTGGATGGTCAAATTAGACTGGGTATCATTCAAATATACAAATTTAGAGGACAGGCAAAGTTAATAAACAGATTGTTTTTCTCAAACTCTGTCAGATGTCCCTGCAACATTTCCCTATAAGTTTGTTTCAGAATTTAATAGGATTTCAAGAAAAGGATTTGTTCATTGCTTTAAAAGATTCATGGTCCTCTTCAACTTGAAGAGACAAAGTAAGGCTTTGGAGATTTAGTGAACATATATTCTCATGTGCAGTGAAATTTGCCATTTTAATTTTTTAGAGCAAACAATACTTCAAAGAGTATGTGCACAAGGAGAGTTAATTTGTGGATTCATTGGGTTTGATTTTTTAAGGGAGCTTTTGTTGTGTATGTTGCAATATGTCTAATCAAGGAAAATACGAAAACTAGTGGAAAATAAGATAGTAACATAACCACATTAACATGATGAATGTTATTAGCCTCAGTTGATACTGCAGAAAAATATGTAACTGTTAATCAGGCAGGCATGATGTAATGTTTTTATTCTATTTTTAAATTATGTCATCGTACTTCTTTCTATACTAATTGGACATATGCAGTCATATGTTAGAGAGTAAAGAGTATAAGCTAATATATTTTATACCTATCAATGTGAGGCTCATATTTTGCTCTTCTCGTAGAAAAGAGAGAATTGCCAAATTTTCCTTAAAGTTTGATTTCATTGAACACTTTCCTGGAAGATGACTTTGCTATATCTATTTTAAAAACAAGCCAAAATCCCTCTTCTGTTTAGAGTAACATTTCTAATTGTGAATAGTAGCCAGCATCTGCCTGTGGATAAAATGTATGTTTTCTTCCCTTCATGATTCAGCAACTTGCAATATGATGGAGTAATATGTCCCTTGCATTCCAACTATCAGAGAGCAGCAACAAAAGGTTTACCATTTAACGTTCTGAATTTGCCCCAAAATGAGATGGTATTTTTTTCACCAGTGTAGGGAACCTTGGCTCTTATACTTTAAATACATACTTGAACCCTTCTGTCTGAGTATAATCTTTGGGCAGAATCTAACCAAGGTTCTTCCCATAGACTCAGAATAGAGATTCCTCATGTTTCTCCTAGGCGATCATTTTGGGGCATCACACTAATAAAAGTGCCTGGCCCTTGTTTCCAGGGGGTAAAGTTTGAGTAGAAAATATCAAGAAGGAGCATATTGATAACTCAGGGGCACAATTCCAAAATGCCGTTCTCAAAAGGCTTTTCTAGAAACAACTCAGAGCCCAAGTCTAGAAGTGGGCTCTTATGTGCATTTACTGTAAAAGCCATACAAATATTTGATATTGTCTTTTATGGTTACAACAAAATTTTGAATGTTTTGGGAAGTCATCAGAGCAGTCTAGATCAAAGTGGAGAAAAGCATCTTTGCATCATGAGCCTCAAAAATCATATGACCAGGAATTCATTTCTGCTGTTGATTTTAGAAGAACTTAAGCAAAGGAAAAAAGATGGGACTAATGTCCAAGAGTGAATACCATGCACTGGAACTCAGTAACCACATAAGTAGAAACAATTGACTCATCGTCTCCAGAAATAATAGTAGATGTAGAATTTATTCTTCTTAATCTGTATGTTTACTGTGGTTAAATTAGAATGCAATCATCAAATGCAGGGAGGGGTGCTAGACCTAATAAGTCTTGAGAGACCAGTCAGCTTGATGTCCGGTGGTTAAACCAAAGGACCATAAAGGTGTGTTGTGGTAATTCTCATATGGTGTTACTATCAGTTTATACATATGTATAGCTTTTCTTTTAATTATAAATAGCCACCAAATAGCCAGCAATTAAGGTGTTTTTCATCTTCGTGAAATTCATAGACAAATTCTGACTCTAAAATGCACAGTCTACATGAAAACTTTGATCTCAATCTGTATATATATATTGTACATGACTGCTAGTAGGTATGAAATGCATTTCAGAATTGAAAACTCATGCAACATAACCATGTGTTTGCATAAGGAATGTTACAATTCTTTTTACTGCAATTTAATAACAGGGGAAAAGACTCAAGCAGTGCCATCTAGACCTTTTCTCTTCTCATTTCTTCAAAACCAGTGCTAAATAAAGTAATAATAATGCTAAAAATGGTTTATGAACCAAAAGATTTTACATTCTAGCATTAGAAACACAAAAAAAATCTGTCAGCTTACAAAAGCACAACACATAAAGTGCAGTGGAATGCTTAGTGGAGAAATGAATGATGTTTATTTTAAACAAGACCTGTATTAAATTGGCGAGTAAGACAATTTCCATTTTCTAGAGGTAACTGTGGCCCAATTTTATGACTAACTTCATACTCAACCACAAAAACAACCAGACGGCATCAACAAAAACAGGTCTCACAACATATCTACATGTATATATGTGTATATATTGATCCATGTAAACATACATACATATATATGCATTCATATGTTGGAAAACAAAAAGGATAAGCTAATATGTTATGTTTTTTTAATTAAACCAGTGTATGAGTATTTTTAATTTGGCAGCCAACAATCAACATACTGAAATAATTAATACAGGGTACTGAACATTTCTCTATCAGCAAATCAATGCCTACAATTCTTATGAACCATTGCAGTCTGACACTACAATTGTACTGTACCTGGGAACATCAGAAGTTAAGTAGCTCTTACATTGCTTATCTAATTGCTCTCTTTTTCAAGGAAACAACATTATCCATCAGTGATTAAAAACAAAAAAGTCTTAAGGAAATGGAAAATGATAAAAATTCCTCTTAGGGGGAGAAAAGAAAAGGAAATAAACCCCGCCATGTTGGTTAAGGCAAAATACTCAAAACTGTAGCAATCATGCCATTTTGCTAAGTGTCCAGAGTACATGTAATGTGAGCAACCATAACTTTCACTGAGCGTGTGTAAATATTTAAACAGATTTCTTAAATATTTTTAACTTCTAATTTGTATTTTATGGTAAGGCAATGTGCTAATTCTGTTTATGGCTTAAGTTGATGTGTTATAATATGTAAATAATTAAACATGCTGTAAATGAATAGTCAATAGATACAGATAATTGTTTAATTTTTTTCTTAATTTTTATTTATTTTTTACTGAGTACGGTTACTACAGTGCCCCAGCAGAGTAATTTAAACACCCTTCTGCATACATAGTTTGGGAATCCCAGACAGAAGGGTTTCAATTTGCTGTCTCACACACATACACAGTCACACACAGTCACACAAGCATACATACTCAAACACACATACTCTTTCACATGCCTGCCCACTCACTCACTACCCCTCTCTTCTCCTCTATGGGAAACACTGTAGTGTTTCTGAGCCAATGTAACAACCAAGAGATAGCCTTAGAAATGACATTCATAAAAAGCAAAAATGGTCATTGATAACTTGATAGAGTTTTTTTAATATGTTGGAGTCCAAGAAACCAAAGTTTGCGACTTAAATCTCAAATTTTCAAAGAGTAAAAGTTTGTATAGATGACAGTACAGAAAATAAATATGTTTATTCATACCAGCTCCAAAAAGTTATTACACATAATACATACTAGAAGACTTTTTTTTAGTAATTGCATTTTATCCTTAGATAGTATTGTTCCTTTCAACCAAAGACTCCAGAATTATTTTTAAAAAACAAAAAAGAGAAAACCGAAAAGAAAATGAAGGGAAAAAGGACACTGCTTCACACCAAAGGTTTAAAAAACATTTTCCAAATGCACTAGGAACAATGTAAAAATAGTAAGGAGTGAACAGAATGCTAATTAAGATAGTGCAAGACATCACTGAAAAACAAAAACAAAACAGCACTCTTAAATAGCTATCAATTTTATTGGAAACTGAAAGTAGAACATTTCTGTAGATATATGCAAAATTCTGACATCAAATTTTAATTTTCTTTGAGAAATGTTTTTGTGATAAACAAATATGATCCAAAATTATGATAAACAAAACTTCATGTCCTTTGAGTTCCAAGCCAAATGCCACTCTTTGTCACATGTCCTCTAATCTGATGCTCATGCATGTGTCCTTGCACCATTTGAAGCAAGTTGACAGTTCCATCAGCTTGTATCTTTTTCTTTTCTTTCTTTCTTTTGTTTTTTTGGTTCAATAATGTGAGTTCAACAATGGTCATTTTAGACATAATTAATTTAAACAAAGTTGCCTATAATTTAAATTCCATAACATTTTCAATTTTTCTTTGCATGGGTGTTTAAATAGTTTTGTTATGAATATTGTCCCTGCGCACTTCTAAATTGTCCTTTTATAAAAAGTGGTATTCTAGTTTCTTCACAATGTAGTGATTATCAGCCTTACTAATTACCTTGTAGCCTTTCTTAATATGCACATAATGCACATTTTCCAACGGCTAGAAAATGCAAAACACAAGTGGATACCATTGCATCTATTTTCATGTCTTTCTAAAAACAAGACTTCTAAATCTCTGGGATAAATGAGATAGTGAAAAAAATGAGGATTATAAATGAATAGCACATGATTATTTTCTTGAATTTAAACTTATTGCAGCCAGTTTTAGCATGTAAATATATAATAATGTTGGCTAGTGTGTAATTCTTGAACTAAAATATAAATAAAAATAAAAAGATCATGTGTGTGGTTTCATTGCATTCAGAATATTTATTTTTTAAACCGTCAACATGAGTTATATTATAGAAAAATGGCTTTTGTGAAAAACGATGAAAAGCTTGGGAACTTGGGACCTACTTTAGGCAAACTTGAATGTGAGCTCTGATATGTCACTTATTAGGCATATGATTGTGTAGCTGGATAACCCGTCTGACTCTCAGTTTTCTTATTCATAGAACAAAGACGTGATTTACTTTTCTCATGAGATAGTGTAATTATGAAATAACCCCATAAGAAATCTTTAGCACCGTACAAGATACATGGAAAGTCTATACATAGTAGATGCTATTGTTGTTTTTCATTACTGTCATTCTAGAAGACTCTGCATATATTTCACAAATGCTATACCATATCTAAAACCTCACAGAAATTAGTAAATGTTCTCTTACTTTAGATATTTTATGTTAAGAGTAACTTAAAAACCTGGCTTCAATCCTGGAAACATGATAAATATTAGTTGGTCATTTATTTAAAATTCAGCATATATCTGTTAAAGAAATTGTACTAATCACTTTACTTACTTGTTCTTTATTTAATCTTTACGCTGTTCCTGTAAGTAGAAGACTCTCAAGCTCTGAAAGAATAGGTACCTTGCCAGTAATCGTGAAAGAACTGGAATTTTTACCCAGACTGGACTCACTTCCAATCTTTGAAAGTTATTTCTATGCCCTCATTAAAAGTGAGGAACCAGCCTTGTCCCATGCTCATCCATTTGAGAGAACCCTTTTTCCAAGAAACCTATGCTGAAAACTTGCTGTCTGCCAGAGTTTGGCTGATCTTGGTGAACACATGAGGTCCCTGCCCTCAGGTTATGTGACACTGCTCAAGGACATGGAACTCTCCTGAACCCGGTGAATCATTTAGTGACAAACTTCTAGTTTTTCACTGTTCGTGACTTTGGAATGTTCACCAGCACCTCTATAGAGTCTGCTAACCTGAGAGAGGTAGCCTATCAGACCACAATTGCCCAATAAAGTCACAGATTAAAAGAGATACAGTGCCAAAAAGTAAGTACCACTGAAAAGACCCACCTCTAGGATGGGTAAGACCCAGTTCTCACTCAGCTTAAGTTGTAAATTTTTAAATCTAGGAAGTGAAATACCTACATTTGTGCTTGACATTACTCATGCTGAGTTTCAGCATTTCTGTTCAGCAAAGAGACTACATGTAAGCTCAAATACATGAGCATGAGCATGCTAACATAATTGATGGTGGTGGTAATAGTGGAATGTGTGTGTGTGTGTGTGTGTGTGTGTGTGTGTGTGTGTGTGTGTCTGCAACGTGCATGCACACACGAGCCCATGTAGGTTGAGGGAAGGTGAGAAGGTCAAAAGGAAATGCTACCAGAGGTGGAGTCTATGGTGTACTACTTACTTTGAAAAAGGAAAATATCCAGATATTTTCTCCCAAAAGAGCTGGTCGGTTGGGGTTGGGAAAATTCCCCCAGACATATTCCAACAACTATAATATCTTAAAGTGGACCATTTAGATATCATTTTGTCTTCTGAAAATTGTTCTAATTCTAAAATATCATATGACCTTTTTCATGCAGAACATTTCTCTGAGCCATGAATTCTGCCTCCCAGTGTAAAACCAGTTTAATGGGGAAAATTCTCAAGGAAGTCAATAGGCACAGTCAGTTCACACTCTGATTACCTAAAGCAGACAGCAGCAAAACAATGTAACACATTCTTGTCCCTTGAAATCTGTGGCAGAGCACTAGCCAAATGTGCAAACATTCTCCCATCTTCCACACCATAGCATCACTACCATGTGGTCTAGAACCAAAGAATAATCTTGAGATGATGAGTCCCAGAACAACTAATCTTCTGATCAATATATCAGTTTGTGCATGTTCTGGCATTTCTTCTCTTTTTGTTTCAAACACCCAACTAGGTCATTCACATTTATTTGTATATCTGTTTTTGCACTTCAGAGATTTTAATTGGAAAGAAGGAAAAACCTCAGAAACATACTCAGAGATCAAGCTGACTGTCCCACATGTACTCAGGGAAGTGAAAGTGTCTTTAAGGGTAAAAGGAGAGATAGTCATTTCTTCAGAGATTGGGAAGGGGAAGGACAGCAGGCATCATGGCAGTAGAGACGTGTGCTCTATTCAGTGATAGTGACGTAGGGAATGGCAAGCCTCAGAGCAGATGGCACAGTGACACTTAGGAGGACAGACCCTGGGCATTGCCCACGGCATTCTTCTAAAGCAGCAAAGTCCTGTGACCACAGGAAAAAATCAAACAGGCTGGGACATCTCAGCAAAAAAAACAAGTGGTATTTTTTATAGAATCCTCACTACATTCCCACCAGTGACCTAGTGAGTCCTTAGTCTCTCCATCCTAGGAAGTGAGATGAGAAGTAATAGGATGAATTTGATATCAGAATTTAATATGCTATAGTTAGAAATAGACATCCACTGGGGTAAGTGTAATTGGCTCTAGATCTGAAAGTTAGAAAGCTAATGAGATACGAAATTTGATAAAGGATTTATATATCTCATCATCCTACATCTTGCAAACCTAAATGCATACAAAGGACTTAGTAGGTAATGTAAACAAGCAACACAAGCTTGACCTCATACAATAGGGAGTGATAGGAACTCTAGAGAACTGGGATGATGCACTCTATCTAAAGAACCAGTCACTGTTGAGTCCTAGCCAATTGTTACCACGGGTATTTGCAAGTCCAGTGTTAGCAGATTGATATCAGGATGCAAAAAATCCTCAAAGTATTGAATCTTTCACTTTCCAGACAGGCATGGTGTGGTGTGAAAGACTCTGACGGATTCCTTTTTTCTTGTCCTCAAAAGTCCATGCTGATAATCTACAGCTGCTATCCCCCAAGCTGAGGTTGAGGACAGCACACATGAGAAACTCCACACATAGAAAGAACAAGCTTCTATGCTATTGTAACTGGAGCAAGGTCAGTTTTCTTCCCTTTCCTGGAGGCTGACATTTTCCAAATGTAAGAAAGTAAAATGGGACTTTTGTGTTCTCTCAAGAAAACAAATGGATAGAAACTATTTTAATATTAACAGGTACAGAAAATTGCAAGCAGAAGTTTTCACAATGGAAACAGGCTGGCTCTTAGAGGATTCACTTTGAGGGCCTCTGTCACTCACCTGTCTGCTGAATCAGAAGTCCCTACCCTCCCTCCATACTTCCCAGACTCATCCAGCAATAGAGTGAGCCTAACTGAGACTTACAGACAAAGCCACAAGAAAAAGGATTTTGGTGAGAAGCAAATGGGTTATAAAGGGACAAGAAAAAATTGGGGATGCCATGGAGAGAGACAAGGGAGAGGTATGTATGCAGGGCAGGTATGTTAGGCTCAAGAGGACACTCCATCACATAAGAAGCTATTTCTTCACTACATCAACAACTTCAGTGATGGAGATGGGGGTACAAATTAAATGGACAATAGGAGCTACACAAATGTCCACTGCCCTGGAGACCCAATGTAGATTGGAGTTTAATAAACAAACCTGAAGTGAGGAACTAGTTAAAGACAATCTAGAAATTTTGGGCTGGAGCAGCAGTGAGAAGGAAGGAGTGTAAATGAGAAGGAGAAATTTTATTCTAATTATAGCAATAACTGTACATAGTTGACAAACAAAACAGTTTGGAAATCGCTAGTTTATAGTGGTGAACTGAGGAACCTGATCCCAGGTTCCTCTAGGTGTCCCTGGAGAAGACCAGGGAGAGGAGAAAGAAGATAGGGAGGAAGGATAGGAAGAAATTAAAGGAGGAGGAAAAGATGGAATTTATAAACATTTTCATTTTCAGCAGCTGACCATCTCTTCTTCCCCAGTATGTGCTGTGAATTTAATTCACACAACAAAGTTAAGGTGTGAACTATTGCCATATCTCTGAGGCAAAGGACACAAAATAACAACAATTGGTATTGCATCCCCCTGGGGCCAACTCCAAATCTCATGTACTTAACCCTTTTACTTGACTTCTACTCAACAGATGACTTAGCTTCAGTTTAGTTTCTGGAGATACAACATCTTTGAGAGTGAAGTTAGAAACAAGGCCAAATCTTTAAGAAGAAAAAAAAGAAGAAAGGGGAAGTATTTACTCCTAAACTTCTATTTTATGTTTAGAGTTTTGGATTTTTAAATGTCATTCTGAAAGGCTGAGAGCTGCCAAATTCTAGATATTTTGATGTTTCCCTTAATTTATTTGGATGACAGAAAAAGGTTGTTGAAACAAACAAAATGAGTAATTTTTGTATCTTCTAAAAATTTTTGAAAGTCTACTTTCTTACTTGCTTCCTCTCTCTTTAAATATGGCCATGTTTTCTTTGTCTTCATTTGAGACAATTTTGAATTATAAAAGCAATACTTCTCAGTGTGGAACATTATTGTTTTTTTGTGTGTTTGTTTACTTTTGGTTTTTTGTTCTTTTCACGTCCCCAAACTAGAGATTGAAGTTTCATGATAGCTAAGAGAATACACAGAGAGAGAGAAAAAAACGTGTCTGTCTGGTCATCTAGTTCCTCAACTGGATGAGGAAGCTGAAGCTTCCCAAAAAAGCAGCAAGTTTCTGAGCATGCTGGCCAATAAGTATTCTCAAACGGTGTGTGGCAACTGTGACAGAAAAAGGTCACAGTTCTAGACACATTGATACAATAGTAGCTCAGGGCAGTGTCCACATCTCTCATTCTCTGAGTGGAACAAATCTGACTTAAAAAAAAAAAAAACCCAGCATAAGCAACTTGGCAAGACCTCATCTCTACAATAAATAAAATATTAGCCAGGCGTAGTTCCAGCTACTTGGAAGACTGGGGCAAAAGGATATCCCCTGAACCCAGCAGGTTGACACTGGGGTCACTGTGAGTGTGCCACTGCACTCCAGCCTGGGCAACAGAGTGAGACTCCAACTCAAAAAAAAGTGTTCTTTCCTCACCTAGTTTTTGTTACAAGCTTAAGAACACTCTCAGAGGGATCAAAGCTCCATTGAAGGTTGGCAACCTTTCAGAAGTGGTTTGCCAAATCTTTATTTATTCATTTTAATTTCTCATTCCACTTGCTAGAAATTCATGTGAACATTTAGAGAATATTTCACTATATATAAAACAAAACTATCGATGCATAGAAAGTACAAAATGATTAATAAATAAAAAATACTTTTGAATGTTTAAGAAGCTTCACCTAAAATTAAATTACGGGGGAATTCTTGCCAGTTTGAAGTGAGTTTTCCCATTTCAGCTTTGGCAGATAGTTAAGAGGCTGGCTGCTGGCTATAGTTCTTGTTCCAGGAGCAGTCTTGGCACACTGGGAACAGCCTCACTGGGATCCCTGGTTTGGAGGGGGCAGGGTAAAGCAAACGCTGGGGGAGTTTCTGAAGCCCACATGGCACATGCAAAGCCTGCTGGGCCCTCTGGCTTTCAATCACCCCTTCACAGATGTGTTACTCAGGGTTCTCAAGAGAGACAGGACTAATAGGACTTGTGTATAGAGAGAGAGATTTATTATAAGGAATTTACCTATGCAGTTATGGAGAATAGCAAGTCCAAAATCTGCAGGGCAGAGATCCAGGGAAGAGCCAATGCCGGTGTTCCCCGTTCAAAGGCCATCTGTTTGAACAAGGAGCGTCTCTTGTTCTATTCAGGCCTTCAGTAAATTAGATGAGGCCCGCCCACATAATGGTGGATAATCTGCTTTACTCAAAGTCCACCAATTTAAATGTAAGTCTCATCCAGAAAAGTCTCCGTAGAAACATTCATAATAACATTGGGCATCATACCTATGTAATATTGAAAAGGATGGAAGAACATGCAAATTAATAGTGGACATTTTTGCTTATGGAACCAGTGTTCTTAGCACTGTCAGGTTTTGCTCCTACTTCTTTTTTTTTTACAATCAATATTTTTTATTATGATATTGTGGGATACAGTTAAAGGTTAGGTATACAAATGTGCTTTGTTCAGGCACCCTTGTTGATAAGAGGTGTCTCCCCATCCCCAGACAGATATTTACTACCGTTAATCCCATCTCCCTCCCCCCCAATAGTTTCCCACTACTGTCAGTCATTTTCTTATAGTATTACATTGGATGTTCAAGGTCCACTATATGAGTAAGAACATGTGATACTCAGATCTTTGTTTCTGTGAGAGGTCACTCAGTATTATAGACTCTAGTTCCATCCAGGTTGCTGCAAAATTCATGATTTAGTTCTTTTTTATGGCTGCATAGTATTTCATCATGTATATGTACCACATTTTTTTAATCCAGTCCTCTTTTGATGGGCAGCATGGTTGCTTCCAGGTTCTTGCTATTGTGAACAATGCTGCAATAAACATACGTGTACAGGTATCTTTTTTATAGAGTGATTTGAGTTCTTCAGGGTGTATTCCCAGTAAAGGAATTGTGGGATCATATGGGAGGTTGATATTTAGAGCTTTATGGAATCACCACACTGCTTTCCACAGAGGTTGCACTAGTTTGCACTCCCACCAATAGTGTAGAAGTGTTCCCTTTTCGCCACACCCTCTCCAGTAACTATTTTTTGAGTTATTGATAATTGCCATTCTGACTGGAGTTAGGTGGTATCTCAGTGTGGTTTTGATTTGCATCTCCCTGATGATTAGTGAGGTTGAACATTTTTTCATGTGTCTGTTGGCTGCTCAGATGTCTTCCTTTGAGAAGTGTCTATCTTTGCCCATTTTATAATGGGGTTGTTTGTTTTTTTCTTTTCAACACATTTGAGTTCCTTATAGATCCAAGATGTTAAGCCTTTGTCAGACCAGGAGTTGGAAAATACTTTTTCCCAGTCTGTGGGCTGTCTCCCTGTTCTCTTGATGATTTCTTTGGCTTTGCAGAAGCTTGTCAGTTTAATGAGGTCCCACTTGTCTATCTTCTCTCTTATGGCCTGTGGGTTTCAAGTTTTGTTCAGGAATTGGATGCCAGTTCCAATTTCCATGAGGGTTTGTCCTTCATTTTCTAAGGTTCTTATGGTTTGAGGTTTTACATTTAGGTCTCTGATTCATTTAGAGTTAATTTTTTGTGTGTAGGGATAGATAGGGGTCCTGTTTCAAACTTCTGCATGTGGTCAGCCAGTTTTCCCAGCACCATTTACTGAATAGGTTCTCCTCTCCCCAGTGGTAGGTGGTGGAGGCTTTGTTGAAGATGAGTTGGTTAAGAAATTGAGGTTTTTCTTCTGTTTTTTTTTTTTATCACTCCCTGCTCTACTTCTTATTGTTTGTATCCATATTATTATATAGTCAACTCACTTTTTGTACATTTTGTTTGTCACCTATCTCCCTTGTTAGAATGTATATTCTTAAAGGTGTGAGTCCTTTCTGGTATTTTTTTCACTGATATATCCCAATGTAGAAAAATAAGAATAGTAGGTATTTTATAAATATTTATGAATGAATGAATCAATGGTTTTAATAAGTAAACACTTTTCCAAAGCTTGAAACTCAGAAATGTGTGGCTTATTTTAAAAAAATAATACTGACCTGGCAATAGCCAAAGTTTCTAATTTAGTAAGTTTGTATTTTTTACAAAACACAAACTGCATTTTTTTATAAGCAATCCAGATATTGGCATGGCCATCAATGTTTGAGAACACTACTTAAAATCCTTCAAGGTACTGTTTTACCCTGATAATATCAGTGCCTCTTAAAACTTTCTGAGTTGCCATATTAGAGCTCTAGTAAAGATTTTATTCTATCTATAAATCCTCAGCAAAAAGTATTCTAGACAAAAAAAAGTTTGTTTATTCATTCTCCTCTTAAATTATGATAATCAAACTTATGATTGGGAATGTTCAGAGCTCATTTTAAAAAGCTTTAAAAATAAATATACAGTTACTAGAGCAGAGGTGTTCCTAATTTCTCTCAGAAAATGGATACTCTTCCATTATGGGGACTTTTATCCTGCTATTTGCTGGCCCTATGCTTCACCTTTCCATGTATCCTATCTATCTTCACCTCACGATTTTCTCTTCTCTTGACCCTGACCACTATTAGAAGAAAAGAACTGACAATGAAAATAAGACTGTGATGTTTGATGTAAGGTATACATAGAAAAGCCCAAAACTTAGTCAGAAAAAACTAGATATAGGCTTTAACTTGCAATGTGAATTTCATATCAACTCTCTGAAGCTCAGTGTCCTCATCTATAAAAAAGAAGAGGATAATCTTTTAGTATCTATGTGAAAGTGTTCTTCAAAGTGTGAAGTGCTGTATCTGTATGTGCTGTAAGATAAAATCAACATAAATGCCAATCTTCATTTTCTGAATCTGCATATATAGTGAACATTTCTTATATTGTCCTGTCTACACTTCCTTGAGGACAATGTCTTACCAAAAATGGCGAGAGTTAGACATGACAGGAGTTCTCCCTGGTATAGGCAGTAAGGGGACACATTGCCTGAAAAGAATTTTAAAACAGTCATAAAATTGACTGCAAGTTGGTCTAGTTTTCATTATCACCATAAACCCTCAATGGTAAACAGTGCCAGAAGTGAAACACTACTGCCCACTGCATCAGACTTCTTCACTGTCCCACCCTCACCTTGGGAAATCACCCTCCTCCATCATAGTCCTTGTGCTTAATAGAGTTCACTTCCCTGCAGACTCCAAATTGGACACAAGACTCAGGCCCAACCAATTAATGATCTGTTAAATCCCACCTGGCTAAAGTGATTTGTTGAAAGATAAATAAGTGAGCAGTTCTATCCATGGCACACAATCCTGGGACTTCTGTGTGTGGGTGGGAAATATCTTTATTTTGGCTGGATTTGAGGATAGGGCAGGACACAAGAGTGACACTTCTGGTAGCTATCTTCCAGCACAAGGAGAGAGCCTGTCTGGGAATTGGGCCAACACAAATGAGAGCAGAGACAAGAAATGGAAAGGATAAGACCATGTCCAGATGGCTTAATTGGATCATGTGGAGACACTTGTGTCTGGACTTTCGAGAAGATGAAAGTTCCTAACTTCTTTGAGTTGTGTTGTTGTTGTTGTTGTTGTTGTTGTTTTTGCCACTTGCACTCAGAATATAACTAAGACAAAAGTCTTTGTTAAAAGGAGCTGGATTTATACCGGGAGGAATCCTAGTGGAAGATTAGTTCATGTCAGAAACAAAGTCTGCCAGGTGGCCCTGTCAAGAAAAGAAGCCTGAGTTCCAGTGCCAATTTACCTCTGAGCCTTAGTTTTATCACCTACAGAAAGAGAGGGAGGGAAAGGTAATATAGATGATTGGTGGATAATTTCAAACTTTTATTCTAACTCCAAAAGTTTCGGAGCATAGCTAAGGCATAACTTGGTACATGATGAACATTTTGGAAACTGGTTCATATTTGAAAGTAGAAGAAGGACTTTGAATCACCTGCCAAAACATAAATTAAACATATGAAATATAATTTCTATAATGCATTTTGACATTGGATTGACTATATGGAAATCCTTAGGTAATTAACATGACTTGGCTGCCATAGCAGTTCAGTCATTTTTATTGCTTTTACAACTACATTTTGATGTCAAAAGTGAATGGAGCTTGTGTATTTATGGTTGTTCTGTTGATGCATTATAATTACAGATGTAATCAAAAGGAGAAGTTTGATTTTTCACCTAAATGACACCTTTAATCACTTCTGAAAAATGCATGACTCCAATTAGAGATATCTTCAAAAAATCATACTTAATAGCATCATTTATTAGAATTCTAAATAGAAGCACTTTATTTCAATGCCATTTTTCTTTTAATGTACTTTCTAGTGAAGTAAGGACATGATTTCCTGCACATTGTGGAAGTGAGTGAAATCCTTATGACTGGAATTTAGCGTAGCTGATCCTACATTCAAGAAATCACTGAACTAAGTTTTTCAGGATAAATTCAACACACTCTTTTCGACTACCTACCAAATGCCAAGTAGTATTGAGAATGAGAAGCTGGGCTCGGTGGCTCAGCCTGTCATCCCGTGCTTTGGGAGGCTGAGGTGAGTGGATTGCCTGAGCCCGCGGGTTCGAGACCCGCCTGGGCAACTTGACGAGACCTCATCTCTACAATAAATCAAAAAATTAGCCAGGCATGGCAGCGCATGCCTGTAGTTCCAGCTACTTGAAAGGCTGAGGCAGAAGGATCGCCAGAGCCCAGAAGGTCGAGGCTGCAGTGGCCGGGAGCAGCCACTGCACTCCAGTCTGGGTGACAGAGTGAGACTCCAACTCAAAAAAAGAAAAGAAAATGAGAAGTGAGCAGGTCTCCAAAATCTGTCCACAATTGATTTAGAATGTAATGAAGGATGCAAATGTCTGAGTTAGGCCTCAATGAATCAGTAGACAAGGAGAGAAAGAGAAGTGTACTGCATGCAGTAAAAATTGCTTGAGTGACTATGAAGTCTAGCAAATGGAAGGAAAAATACTAATGTTCAAATGTAGCCAAGTTAAGATGGGGTTATATTGGATTAGGACTGATGTGTTTATAAGAAGAGGAATTTTGGACACAGATAAGCAGAGAGAATATGGCTATCCGAAGATGGGGCAGAGATTGGAGTTATGCTGCTGGAAGCTAAGAATACCAGAGATTATTGGCAAGCCACCAGCAATTAGGAAGAAGCAAGGAAAGATCATCCCCTAAAGCCTTCAAAGACAGCCTGACCCTGGCTTCCATCATGGGAAGAAGATGCCCCTGGATGTCACTGGTTACAGAAAAGACAAAAGGAGTAGTTCTGAATTCTGCACACTGCCTACAGCAAAGCTTTCCTAGCTGACCAACTGACCTATGAGCCAAAAAGCATTGTTTGCTATTTTAAACTATAAAAATTGGGAATTTTTTGCTGTACAGCATTATTCCATTTTTAAAGACAAGCTATTGCATTGACCTAAGTATTTTCCCTTGGTTTTTAGCTTTCCCCCCCACCCCAATTGATCTTTCAGTTTTCTCTGGCCTTCCAGAAGAAGCAGCTTTATCTGATAGCCATTTTTCTCCTTACCTGGTGATTCAACATCCTATTTTAGATATTTAAATAATTCATAACCTTTCATTTCCACACACTAGAATGGAAATAACCCTCCCCCCCAAAGCTGTATGACAACATGCTTTTTGAGATAAATTCCCATAAGCTTCATTATTATTGTTCATGGAAATACATTTCTCCCAAAGAGTTAGAACTTTGGCAGAAGTAACCATAGCAACAATGAAAAAGGCCCTGTTTCTCTGGGCATCATTGGTGCCTAGCATTATGCCTTATACAGGCAGGAACTCAACTAGCATTTAGTAGCTAAATTTGTGAGTAATTGAATGAGCATTTTTGCTTTTATTTTAAGGCAGAAAAAATACATTAAAGTATCCAAGGTGTTCATTTTAGAAAATCAATTTTAAAAATTAAAAAAGGCCTAGGGAGGTTGGTTGTTCAAATGCAATGATGTGAGCTTTATAGAATTTCCACAACTTCAATGGCAAAGACAGGTAGAGGATATAAAATATTTTCAACAGAAATAAAGTGCCATGGTTAAGAGTAAGGGCTTTAGCACCACAGTCCCTAGAACTGAAGTCCTAGCCCATGTGATATGAGTTTCTGGGCAAATTACCCTCTTTGTTTTCTTCTCCTCGTCTGTAAATAAGGGATGAGAAATATTATTATCAATTCATAAATATATTTCTAAGGATTATATGACTTAATTAATGTAAAATATTCAGCATATAAAGTGGGCACTAAATAAATGGTAGTTAGTATTATTACTGTTGCTAGTTATTGTTTCATTTGAGTTCAGATCATGGTTAGACTGAATGTTTGTGCCTCCCTGAAATTCAGGTGTTGAATAGCCCCCAATATGGTGGTATTTGTATTTGGGACACGTGGAAGGCAATTAGGGTTAGATTAGGTCATGAGGATGGAGCCCTCATGATTGGCTTTGTGTCTCTATAAGAGACAAGAGCAAGAGCAATTTTTCATGAACTTCTCACAGAGCTTTCCGTCATGATAAACTCCTTAACTGGATGGTGCTTCCGCCTTCAGAAGATAATATCAGACAAGTTAATGTTTACTGTAATTTGCAGAACTTTACTACAGAGAGAATTGCTAAGACAAATTACATGAACATTTTTGAGAGTTTTATACACATCACCTCATTGTGCTTCTTACCTTCCATAAATAAGAGTAACTGCTTCCCCAATTTTCTCCAACACTGTTACAGTTTTATTCATCTTAAAATATTTTCCAATTTGCTGTTTATAAAAAGAGAACCATTTTATTTTTCATTTCTTTGACTAACATTTCTTTGGCTAACATTAAATATTTGAGATAAAATATTTTCCTATGTTTATTACCCGTTTTTATTTCTTCTTTTGTGAGCTGCCTAAAAATGGCAAATTTGAAAATAGATAAATTTCTAGGATGCCAAATTAAATAGAGTTGAACTCAGTGAAATGACAAGAAACTTACAAGTGAACCAGTACTCCAAAATAATCTTTCCTGAAGGATGTAAGAAAGTTTGTATTATTTTTAATTACTGTTGGTGAAGTCCTTTGCTTTCTCCTTCTACTAATGAGTGATCAAAAATAACAACATGCCTATCTTTGTCAATCAATGTCTTTTATTGTTCTTTTCCCAGTAATTATTCTGTACATATTATATATATATATATATACAGAGAGAGAGAGAGAGAGAGAGAGAGACTGAAACCCCCATCTTAGGATTCAGAATAATTTTTTTTTAAAGCTGAGAAAATAGACTTAGGTTACTATCAAAATATTTTCTAAAAAAATTCCACAGTCATGAAAGAACTCTGTTGATCCTTGGCACTTAATCCTGTCTGCTATCACTATACTGTCATTTTTCCAATATA
Source organism: Carlito syrichta (assembly GCF_000164805.1). Classification (NCBI taxonomy): domain Eukaryota; kingdom Metazoa; phylum Chordata; class Mammalia; order Primates; family Tarsiidae; genus Carlito; species Carlito syrichta. The sequence continues at coordinate 376,729 of NW_007065586.1, forward strand.
ACATAGCACTTATAGACTATAATTACCAATTTTTGGCTTAGCTATGGGAGACCACATCCAAAGAAAACAAAAGTAATAGTTGAATCTCTAGACCAGAAGAATACTTGCATCTGAATCACCTGGGTCTGTCCCATTCCTTGTCTACCAAATTATGGTCTTTGGAACTGGAGCCCAAAGAAGCTTTTTTGGGGGAGTCTGTTTTTTAGCCAAACATCTAGGGGTTATTCTGTTGCATATTGTTCTGTAAGATATTTAATTATCATCTCTCTTTTTCTGTGAGGTGTTGGGGAGGCAGAGGAAAAGCACTAGACTGACTCAAATTTGATTTCAGCCTCGTATAGATTTTGCTGTGGCATTTATGCACTGTTCCTGTTAATTCACTCATTAATTTGAGTACAGTGAAAGGACAAAATGATGTTAGAAATTCAGGTTTTAGAAACAAATTACTATTAATGATCTGGAAGGTTTGGATGAACAGTATTCCCCAGTCTTGCCAAAAAAAAAAAAAAGTCATTTTTTATTTACGAGTGCCTTCACTTAGCTGTTTTAATAAGACCTAGTCAACTGAAAGACATCTTCGCAGAAATGGTAGAGAACACAGTGTCTCATGCATAAACAATGTGTTGTCCTGAGAGTCGGCAGGATGGACTTGGAGCCAGAGAGGTCTGAGTATGAAACCCAGCTTCTTTCCTTATTAGTTACGTGGCCCTTCTTGAACAACTTTCTAGTCAGTTTCATTATCTGTAAAAGGCAGCTAACAAGACTAACATGTTTTCTTCTTTGCAAGTTTGTGAATATTTGTAAATTTCCTAGCAGTCAATAAATACTTAGTAAAGCCCAAGATAGAAAATGATTAATCAAAATACATACTGTGTCCAATGTCAAAGAACATGGCATAACATCGAGTTGCGGGGTCTAGTAATTGGTAGCTTTTCCTTGCTTAATATATAACTGTCTGATGCTCCTGTTTATGTTTTATGGACCTGAAGGATGACACACAATAACAGGTATCTCAAGACATTTCCTTCATCTCAAATAGCAGAAGAAGCTAGCTCCTAGTCTCAAGATTATTTATTTATTTAACTAAACACTTAAAAAAAAAAAAAGCCAGTTGTTTCAATAAAAAGGAAGTCACTATTTTCTTTTTTTTTTTTTTTTGAGTTGTAGTCTCACTCTGTCGCCCAGACTGGAGTGCAGTGGCTGCTCCCGGCCACTGCAGCATCGACCTGCTGGGCTTCAGCGATCCTTCCTCCTCAGCCTTCCAAATAGCTGGAACTACAGGCGCACACTACCACGCCCAGCTAATTTTTTGATTTATTGTAGAGATGAGGTCTTGCCAAGTTGCCAGGCAGGTCACGAACCCACGGGCTCAGCAATCCACTCACCTCAGCCTCCTAAAGTCGCGGGATTACAGGCTGAGCCACCAAGCCCGGCTGGAAGTCACTATGTTCAATGAGTGGGAAGAGTAGAAAAACAGTAAGAAAGAAGCCTCTCTCTTACTTGTAACAACCACAGAGGAAAACAACAAGGGGGAAAAAAAACCCTTCTTTGGATGACAGAATGGAGGAAAAGGCTATAAAAGAATTGGTTCTGGATGGAAGCATTGCAGTGCACATCTATTCATGTGAAGCCATGACACCCAATTCAACTTGGCTTTCCACTTTTACATAAGCAACAAAAGGGATCCTATGAGAACTCTAGCCCATGTGTTCAAGTGGAACTATCAGTCAGGGTGCCACACATCCTCCACCTCCAGAGTGGTTTGTGAAACAATCAGTTAATCTTTCTAACATCAATGATTTGCACTGGTGTGGACATGCCACCCACAGACCATTTGGCATTCTTTTGGGGAGACTGATATAAAATTTGAGAGAGATCTTTCCCTTTTCAGAGAACAGAGATTCCTGATGGCACTGTTTGGTGTCTATATCTAACTATTACAAAAGCCCAAGGTTTTTCAATTACAAGAGTCAATTAATCAAATCAAGTCAAGTTGACTTGATCTACTAAGATTTTGATGTCATTGATCAGAAAAGTTGGGCTCGAAAGAACCATAACCGACTGTCCTCCCTTGGTTCTGCATACAAACTTATTTGTTTTCAGTGATAGTTTGCTGTTTTTGAATATTTAAAGAAAATGTTCCTGATCAGGCACGGTGGCTCACACCTGTAATCTCAACACTTTCAGAGCCTGAGATGGGAGAAATGCTTAAGCTGAGGAGTTCGAGACCAGCCTAGGCAGCATAGTGAGACCTTGTCTCTACACAAAAATCAAAAACAAAACTATCTGGGTATGGTGGCCCAGCTACTCAGGAGGCTGAGGCTGAAGGATTGGCTGAGCCCAGGTAGTCGAGGCTACAGTGAGCCCTGACTATGCTGTTGCATTCCAGCCTGGGTGACAGAGTGAGATCCTTCAAAACAAAACAAAAAAAATCTGTCTTCCAAGATGTTGCTGCTACCTTGTCATAATTATTGTATTAATGTGAAACTATAAATATAACCATATTTGATCCCACTAATTTTGACCTTACCCTGGAGATACATACCTACAGGCATTTGTGTTCTCCTGATTCTGAAGCCTGGGTGAGTGCTAGAGTATGCAGTCAGCTGGAAAAGTCATAAACCAGACTGGTTTTCTGAGAAAGATCTGCCAGCAATGCTGCTACAAGCATATTGTGTGAGCAGCTGGCCTCAGCAGTAGTGAGAATCTACCAGAAAAGAAGATGGAGCATAGGCTTGTAAGCAACAGTTTGAGATCAAGGGGTTTCAGAAGGCAGAGTTTTTTGTTGTCCCCACTCCCTTCAGGATGGGGTCCTAACGAGAGAACCCCTAACCCATGTATCCATAGGAATGAGTTAGAGATTGTTGTCGAGTTAATCTACAGTTTGAGTAGAACTCATCTCATTCCAAACTCAAATGATGATTCACTCTACTTGGCCCCCCTCCACTGAACAAGCTGTGCAGTCTCCTTGGCTCCTGGCTAAGTGGAGGACTTCCAGGTTGTGTCTTTCCTTCTGCCTTCACTCCTCCTTTCTTGAAAATTTTCCTACCAGAAGTGACCTCTTAGGTCACTGGGGGACCTCGCCAACAGTCCTTGGTAGATTGATTGTAAGGCAGGACGACAAAGGAGACAAAGAGTAACTTTTAAAATCGTACGCATCTGGATTTGATTCTCAACTCTTGATTTTTCTTCTTCCTCCCTCTTTCTTCCTTCATTTATGGAGCACCTATTACATGCCAGACGCTCTATTAAATGCAAGAAATTCAAGGATAAATGTTAAAAAAAATAGTCTCTATTTTCTTGAGCATTCAGAGATTGAACACCTTCAATAGCTTGTTTGGACCAACTCATTTCATCACTAAGTTTCCACATCTGTGAAATGGATATTAGTATGCCTACTTCGCATAACTAAAGAACACTGCAGGTATGTGAATTCTTGGAACATAAAAGCTAAAAGATCTTAGAGAGGAAAAAAATGCATTTTTTAAAAGATTGTTAAAGTCAATGAGCATTACCCAGAAACCACTATGGGTTTAACTTTGTGGTAGTAGGGGATAAGTAGAAAAAAAAATGTGAACCTTTATGTCAATTGACCCCACCTTCTGTTAGTCTCCCAGAGCCTTTTCTATAAAATGATGACAGTCTACCTCCTCACAGTGGCTGCATAAGAACTGTGAGTTAATTAAAAAAATAAAAAATAAAAAATAAATCAAACATTTTAAGTACACTTTGCAAACTGAAAACAGCGGTTCTCAACTGGATGTGACCTCTTCTCCCATCCCATACACACACCAAGGAGACATTTAGCAATATCTGAAGATTTTTTGGTTGGCACCACTGGCAGGAGAAAGTGCCACTTGTTGAGGAAAGAAGACTCACATATGAAAGTGATTTGTAGTACGAAATAAAGGTATGCATACTCCACTATAAAATACTTGGAAAGAAGTCATATGATAATTCTTCAGGTCTGTTACTGACTTGTCATATGACTGTGGGCAAGCTATTTACCCTCTCTGAGGTGTTCAATTTATCATTGAAAATGGACTAGGCTGGGCTCGGTGGCTCAGCCTGTAATCCCACACATTGGGAGGCAGAGGCAAGTGGATTGCATGAGCCTATGGGTTCGAGACCAACCTGGGCAACTTGGCATGACTTCATCTCTACAATAAATGAAAAATTAACCAGACGTGGTAGCACATGCCTATATTTCCAGCTGCTTGAAAGGCTGAGGTGGCAGGATCTCCAGGACAAAGCAGATTGAAGCTGAGGGTGGCTGTGAGTGTATCACTACACTTTAGCATGGGTGACAGAGTGAGACTCCAACTCAAAAAAAAAAGAAAAAAGAAAATGAACCAGATAGTTCTGAAGGCAGAGTCCAACATTAGCATTTAATTTTCAATTATAATCACTAGTCTGGGAGAGTAAAATGAGCTCAAGTTTTTGAAAGTCATATTACAGACCCAAAATCATCCACTTAGTAGGTGGGAACATTTGAATAAGTCATGGAAGACCTTTGAACCTCAGTTTTATCTTCTGTAACTAGAAGAAATAACAAATACCGTTCAGTAAAGATTTTGATACATAGCAGCTATTATTTCCAGTTATTGTATTATTATGAATCACAGAAAATAGTTAAATAATTTCCATGAGCCTGCTTGCTTCCATAGCACTGATCAGGAACAATAGAAGGAACCATGGTCTTTCTGGAGTGAGTGCAATCTCCCAGAAATTTCTGAATGTGAACTAAAGACTATTCTGACTATGCATCATGGGTAAGTTATCCCTCTTCTGAAAACTCAGTCATCCCATTTGTGAAGAAGAAGAATAACTTCCCTAAAAGAATAATAGAAAGTTAGATGTATAATTTTGATATATCTATTTAAATCTATTTTCTATGTTTCCCAGTGCCCTGTCCATCTGCAGAATATTCTTAGCTTCTCCATCTCTAGGTCCAAAGAAGAACAAATCTTGCCTTCAGAAGTCAACCTCAGGATCCTCCTTATTTTTACAAATCCCAGGAAATAGGTGAAAATAAAATTTAAAAAGCTAGATTTAAAATATCTGATTCCAGGATTAAAAATAAAAGAGAAAGTAGACCATGCCTAGATTAAGATAGAGAGTGGCAATTTGAGGAAGACTTGTGTGGGAGGACAGAGTTTGAGAGGGCAACTCTGGTATATGTGACACACTGAATACAAAATATTCGATGAAAAACAAGGAACTTTAAGAAGTATGACTTTTTGACTATCAGTAAAATCTGCACTCCCTGGTTTACTACAGCCCTGTATGAATAGCCAAGATATGAAATCAACCCAGTGTTCATCAAGAGATAAATGTATAAGGAAAATGTGGTACATATACACAATGAAATACTACTCAGCCTTAAGAAAAAAGTATATTCTGCCATTTGCAACAACATTGATGTAACAAGGACATTTGCTAGTGAAATCAGTCAAACACAAGAAAAAAATGACCACATGGTCTCACTTATATGTGGATATAAAAAAGTTAAACTCACAGAAGCACATAATAGAATAGTGATTACCAGGATTTGGGGGTGGAGAATATGGAAAAATTGGGAATTGGGGAAATGTTTATCAAAGGATATTAAATTCCATTTGCAGATGAGAGATGAACAGATATAGAAAAAAGTGGTATATGTACACAACCAGAATACTATTCCATTGTAAAAAAGAATGAAATCTTGTCATTTGTAACAATATAAATGGAACTGCAGGACATTATGTTAAGTGAAATACATCAGGAACAGAAAGTTAAACAACACATGTTCTCATTCCTATGTGGAAACTAAAAATAAATTTGACCTCCTAGAAGTAAAAAGTAGAACAGAGGATACTAGAGGATGGGAAGGTAGGAGGAAGAGAGAAATAGGAAGAGATTTGTTAAAGGAAACAAAATTGCAGCTAGGTAGGAGGAATAAATTCTAGTGTTCTATAGCACTGTAGGGTGACTATAGTTAATAGTGATATATAGTTTCAGATATTTAGAAGAAGGATATTGAATGTTTCCAACACAAAAAAATCACAAATGTTTGGGATGACAGAAATGCTAATGACCTAATCTAATCACTATACATTATATGCATTGCAACATCTCTATGTACCCCATAAGTATGTCCAATTATGTGGCAATAGACTTAACATAGGTTGATTTCCTATCTTGGCTATTGTACACAGGGCTTAGTGAACCTGGGAGTGCAGATATCTTATCAACAAACTGATTTTACTGATAGTCAAAAAGCCACTCTTCTTAAAGCTCCTTGTTTTTCTTCCAATATTTTGTATTCGGTGTGTCACATATACCATAGCTTTCCTTTCAGACTCTCTCCTCCTACACAAATCTTCCTCAAATTGTCACTTTCTTAATCTAGGCAGGGTCTATTTCCTCTTTTATTTTCAATCCTGGAATCATTTAGGAGGAATAATTCCAGAAGATCTGTTATACAACATAGTTATTATAGTTAAATAACAATGTATTGTATACATAAAAATTGCCAAGAAAGTAGTTTTTTTTGTTTATTCATTTATGAGTCTAGGTCTTTATCTGTCACCCAGGCTGGAGTATAGTAGAACCATCACAGCTCACCTCAGCCTCAACTTCCTGGGTTCAGACGATTATCTCACCTCAACCTCCCAAGGGGCTAGAACTACAAATGGGCACCAGCACGCCCAACTAATTTTATTGTTGTTGTTGTTGTTGTTTTAGAGACGAGATCTTGCTATGTTTCTCAAGCTGGTGTTGAACTTCTGGGCTCAAGCAATTCTTTTACCTCATTCTCTGAAAGTGCTGGGATTACAGGCATGAGCCACAACACCCAGAGGAGTATAGATTTTAAATGTTCTCATCACAAAAAATAAATGAGGTAATAGATAAAGTTAATTTGCTCGACTTTGTCATTCCACAATGTATACATATATCAAAACATCATGTGGTACACCATAAATATATACAATTTTTGTCAATTAAATAAAAATAATTACACTAAAAAACAATTACCTTGGACTTTGAATAGAAAATTTTTTTAAAGAATTTTTCATCTTTTTTTGGAAAATGTGCTGAAAGCTTAATTCTTATATATATATAATAGTGTAAAGGAATTTAGGGGAAACCATGGAAGAGGCCGAGTTTCTCTTCCAAATGGACACAGGACAAAGTGAATAGAACATCTGCAATATGGAAGAGACTCAGTGACAGGGAGTATGAAGAAGTACATCTTTGAGAAGTTTTTGAAATTATAGGGAGGGCTCTATGTGCTCATAGACCAGAAATTGGGATTTTAAATTTCTCAGGGAGGAGACCCAACTGACTAAGAATTTTAAATAATTCACAACCGTTTAATAAATCACTTAACAACTCTGGATGTCAGTTTCCTTACTTGTTAAATAGTGAGATTACAACCTACAAAGTGAACTCAAAAAGAAACAGAATTATCTTTTGGAGGGCGAGCCTCTTGTAGTACAGGCTTCCTTGCTAGGTATGTGTTCTAGGAACCCATCAGCATCAGTGTACCAGCTAGCATTGTTGTGAGAGACTGCAATGCAGAAGAAGTATTCCAAGTTGTAGCAACAGGTGACTGGTTCTTCCACCATGACAACACAACTGCCCACACTGCGCTGAATGTTCAGCAGTTTTTGCTGCAAAATGGCATGATCTCCACGCCCCACACTCCCTATTCACCTGATCACCTGATCTCACCTAAGTAGCTTCTTTTGTTGTTGTTGTTGCTTTTCCCTGGTGAAAAAAGTCCTCAAAGGGAAACATTTTGCTGATGTGAAAGAGGTGAAACAAAAAATTGGCAGAAGCACTAAAAGGCATCAAAATTGATGAGTTCAAAAACTTGTTTTGAGCAGTGGAAAAAGCATCTTGATAGGCATATTGCATGAACCAGAGAGTAATATGAAGGTGACTGAAGTTTAAACATGTAAGAAGAAAACAGTTTTTTAATAAATAAATTCCAGTTGTTTGGGGTTACCCTCTCTTATAATACCTAAACACCTTCCTCATCAAGGCATTGTAAGAATCAAGTAATAAAGTTGTGGGTGCATTTTTGAAACCTGAAAGTATTCAATAGATGGAAAGAGTGCTGAAATAGGAGTGAAAGTATAAGTAATAACTTTGTTCAGAATGAAAATCAGTGGGAATATCACAGGAAGGTAACTAGTGGTTTCAGACTTGAATACAGTATTTAGATGCAATGCCCTACAATTGATTTGCACCTATAAGACAAACCAGAAATGAGAGATATTTTGCATAATGAAAAAAGACTTTTACGACTCCCAGGGATTTTGTCATTTCCAGATAAACCTTAGTATGTAATAATGTGAACTAGATAACAGTGTTGTTTAAGAGTCTACAGTTGACGAGCATAAATACAAGCAGGAAAAAAAAACTGCTCCCTTCATCATTTATCTGATCCATTAAGTCAAATTTGCTCTTAGAGATTCAGAGGGACACTGCTGATAATATGCTCATACGCTAAATCCATTTCTTCTTGAATTATGCCACTCTCCCTTACAATATAGCAATAACACTAATTTTTTGGCAATAGAATCTACTTGATGGGTTGGAAACATTTTTAATGATTTTAGATAAAATAATTCAGAAGATCTAATGTTAACTTACTTTCAAATAGAGTAAGATTAAATCTTTTTTGCAAAAAAATGCACATATTAAAAGTATCATAATTACTAAAATTATCTCCCATATCTTTAAAGTTTGTTAGCATATGAAGTCTCTCTTGTGATTTATTTTCTAGATTTCTTTGTTACACAAACATGTATTTTAGGAATAACATATACTATGCATTGGATGTTATTCCTGTGAATTTTAAAGAACAAGATAAAACATTCATACACTTAGATTTCATAGAAAATTTCTCAAGGATGTATTACAGGTCCCACCTGAGATGAAGTCTTGGTTTGCATAGAATATGGCTCAGCTATGACTCAGCTACAGAAAAGGAAGTTGTGCCACCATCAGGTTTTAAGGAGAAAAAGAATGTGGGCAAAGTCAGGTGTGAATATGTTGACAAACAGAAATCAATCTTTTTTTTCACATAAAATTTATCCGTCTATAGTCTAGGATGAACCAATTCATTGGAGAAACTCACTGGAGAAACTGACCTACCATACTAATGGTTTCTCCCAGTTCTTCAGAAATATTTTTTTACAGGAAAGCATACAAGAACAACCCTTTCTTTCTCCATGCTATTGAATTCAAGGAGCACTTCTCTTTTGGTCATAAATACTGCCCTATTTACCTCTGATCTGCAATTAGTTTTCATATATGGTGTGAGATAGGGGTCTGATTTCATTCATTTGCATATGAATATTCAGTTGTTCCATCACCATTTATTGAGAAACCGTATGCATTACCTAATGAAGTGTGCTGGAACTCTTGTCAAAAATCAACTGACCATGAATTTAAGATTTATTTATGTATATTCAGTTCTATTCCATTGATTTATGTCTAGCATTATTTCAGTATCATGAAGTACTGTATCTTTGTATTAAGTTTTGAAATCAGGAAATGTGATTTCTCTGACTTTATTATTTTACAAGATTGTTTTGACAATTCTATGTCCCTTGCATTCTAATATAAAATATAGCATAAGCTTGTCAAATTTTTTTAAAAAGCAAGACAGGATTTTAATAAAAATTCCATTGAATCTGTGTATCAGTTTGAGGATTATTGCCTTTTTAACAATATAAAGTATTCCTCGCAATGAATATGGGACATCATTCCATTTATTTGTTTTTTACTTATTTCAACAATGTTTGATAGTTGACAACATACAAATTTTATACTCCTTTTGTCAAATTTATTCCAGATAATTTCTTTTTCTCATTACTATTATGAGTGGAACTGTTTTTATAATTTCATTTTCAAATTGTTCATTGTAGGTGTACAGAAATATAATTGATTTTATATATATTGATTTTTATATTATATATTGTATATCCTATTTCTTGAAATCTTGCTGTAGATATTTACCACTTTAAAATTTTTTCTATATTTCTTAGAATTTTTTTATATCCAAGTCATTTGTAAATAGGGTTAGCTTTAATTCTTCATTTACAAATTAGATGTCTCATTCATTTTTCTTGACTAATCACCTCGACTAGGATCGTCCCTATAATGTTAAACATAAATGGTAAGCACAAATATTCTTGTCTTATTCTTTATCTTGACACAAAAATATTCAGCCTTTCACCATTAATTATGACCATATTAGCTATATATGGATTTTCAATAAATGCCCTTTATCAGATTAACAGGTTCCCTTTTATTCCTAAATTGTTGGCTGCTTTTACAATGAAATAGTGTTGGATTTTGTCAAAGGTTTTTTTTGAGGGTCATCTATTAAGATGATTATTTTCCCTTTATTTTATTAATATAGTGTGTTAGACTGATTTTTGTATGTTAAATCAACCTTGCATTCTTGGGTTAAGTCACATTTTGTCATGATGCATAACCCTATGTATATGTATTTGGATATGGTTTGTTAGTGTTTTCTGAGGATTTTTACATTTTTATTTTTAAGGATTATTGGAGTTTTTGCAAAGTCTTTGACTTAGTATCAGGAAGGACTGTCTTCATAGGATGAGGTGGGGGTGTTCCTCCCATTTTTATTTTTTGCAAGAGTTTGTGAGGACTGGTATTAATTATTCTTTAAATATTAAGCAGAATACACCAGTGGTACCATCAACCCTAGGTTTTCCTTGTAGGAAGATTTTTATTACTAATTCAATCTCTTTGATTTTTATAGGTGTACTCAGAATATCTATTTCTCCTAAAGTCGGTTTTGATAGAGTTTTTCTAGAAATTTTTTCATTTTATCTAGATTATGCATTTTGTTGGCTTATAAATATTCATTGTATTCCCTTTAATACCTGTTTTTTTTTCTGTAAGGGGTAGCAATATCCGCGCTTTTATTTCTGATTTTAGTAAATTGAGAATGAGGTCAATCCTAATTTGGTTTTACATTCTCCAGAACCTGGACTTTTCTCTCTGCTTCCCAAACTGTGGAAGTTTCAGCCTTGAGAGATAACAAAGGTGACTCTGTCTCAAAACAGGCATTGTGGACACTGATACCCTGCCAGTCACTTCTCTACAGAGTAAAAAGACTTACATTTCAAACTGTGGTCCTCCAACTTGCAACACCAGCACCACCTGAGAGCAGAATTTTAGGCCAGATCTACTGAATCATAATCTGCATTTTGCCAAGACTCCTGGGTGATTTATATGCATATTAAAGTTCAAGAAATACTACTTTAAAGAAAATAGATTTTATCAAACCAGATATTTTCCTGCTACTTTATTTTACCTAGACTATAACATAGGTATACAATTTCTGAAGTTAGAAAATGTCAGAAAGATATTACAACAACTTTCTTAGTTGTTCCCTTACACCATAAGAAAAAATGACTGGATGGTCTTACAAAACTACATGTTCACATTAAGTAGAATACCTCTAATGTAAGCCCATTTTATCCCCTCTCCTTCCACAGGTCATTTTCCCATTTCCACTATCTCACTCAGCTGGTAACTCAACTTCTTTCCCTAGGAGGCTTGCTCCTTGTTTCTTGCTTCTATCTGGCAAAGTCAAACAGTGCTTTAGCCTTCAGCAGGATGTCCATGACATTCTCATCTGCTCCTTCTATACTGTGGGAAGTTTTCAAGGGCCATCAATAATAGTAACTGCAGGTCTCACAATTATAGATAAGACTTTCTACTGCTCAGCCAGGCTAGTTCCTTTTATTAGTCACCACTCAAAAAGACAAATACTGCTTTTCCTCAGATAAAACAAAGTCTAATTATATACTGAAGAATTTTTTTATTATTATTTTTAACTGTTCCCTCTGAAACAATAGCATTCCCCAGTAGCATCTCTCCTCCATTTTGGTGCTGAAAAACTGATTGGCGCTTTATCATTCCACCTGAGAATTGTCTGATTTTCCCTGAAAAACCACACTGGCCATCAATATTCCTTCTAGTTGTGTCTTAAGAGAAATGACTTCATCTCCAATGCATCTATATTCTTGCATACTCTTGATTCTGTGTTAGCTCTTACATGTAGTAGATGTACCATTTGGTCTCTTTACATTTGTTAAAGAAAATGACCAGTTGCAGTTACAATATAGCAAAAGTAGCCAAACTATGAGAAATATATACCTTATCAGGACTGTGGTTTCTGTGGTTAGGAGCTCAGGTCCATTTGAGAGTGTTTCTTAAATTTTCAGTGACTACTAAGGAAGAGGTCTACATTATTCAAGTATTTACTTTGAGAAACTTTATTCAAGTCAGCTCGATAATTTTTTCTCCCAAATTAATATATTGACTAGCATCGTGTTAGTGAAAGGAGACTCACATAATTATTTTGTTTAACTTTCTGTTTTCTAAAAGAAGAATTTTTACCTATATCCTTCATAAATAAGCAAAACCAAAAATCCAAGCAAAATAAATATAAGTACCAAAAATGTAAGACTTTATACAAGGTCTCTTGAGTCAATATGTTTATTTCCTCATCCTTTCTCTATTTTTATTTCTTATAAACTTTCTCTCAATTATCTCAAAGTTTCAGTGGTTACAAGAAATCTGTTCATACTAACTCGCTTATGAATAGTTTGGAATTTGTTATTGCTGTGTTGAGATTTCAGGATTATCTCCCAAAACTCAAAGGCTGGAAATATTTTACAAAGAACCAGAACAGGGAAAGCATTCAGCTAGCAGGGTGACTATTCTCACTTTCCCCTTCTCAGGGAATTTATGAGCTCACTTCTTTACTTTCTGTTCTATACTTCTGCCTCATATTTCTCACTTTCTTACATTTTCAGCTGCTCTGTGAACATAAGTTAAAAGTACCATCCCCACAGCTCCCAAGTTTGTGTTTGTTTGTTTGTTCATTTGTTTTGAGTTGGAGTCTCACTCTGCTGCCCAGGCTGGAGGACAGTGGCACACTCACGGCCACCCCATCATCAACCTGCTGGGCTCCAGCAATCCTTCTGCCTCAGTCTTCCAAGTAGCTGGCACTACAGGGGCACACTACCATGGCTGGCTAGTTGTTTTTTGAGTTATTGTAGAGATGAGGTCTCGCCATGTTGCCCAGGCTGATCTCGAACCCGCAGGCTCAGGTAATCCTCTCGCCTCAGCCTCCCAAAGTGCTGGGGTTACAGGCTTGAGCCACCACGCACAGCCAGCTTCCAAGTTTAAATGCCCTTTGAGTTCAAATACTAGAAGTATCATATGAAAACAACCTACCAAAAATAGCTCTGGATCGGATGGCTTTCCAGTAGAATTCTACAAAACATACAAGGAGGAGTTGATACCAATTCTATTGAAAGTATTCCAGGCATTGAGAAAGATGAAATTCTCCCCAAATCATTTTACAAAGCTAACATCACACTGATACACAAACCGGGTAAAGATCCAACAAAAAAAGAGAACTACAGGCCAATATACTTTATGAACATAAATGCAAAAATCCTCAACAAGATTCTAGCAAATTGGATCCAAAAACACATCTCAAAAATCATCCACCATAGCCAAGTATGCTTCATTCCCAGGATGCAGGGCTGGTTCAATGTCCTCAAGACCATAAATGTAATTAAATACATAAATAGATGTAAAAAAAAAAAAAAAAAGAACCACATGATTATATCATTGGATGCAGAAAAAGTTTTTGATAAAATCCAACATCCCTTCTTGATAAAAACCCTAAAACATCTAGGTATAGAAGTAACATACCTCAAAATAGTAAGTGCCATCTACAATAAACCCACAGCTAACATATTGCTAAATAGACAGAAACAGGAAACATTTTCCCTGAACACTGAAACAAGATAAGGCTGCTCATTCTTGCCCCTCTTGTTCAATGTTGTATTGGAAGTCCTAGCTAGGGCAACTAGACAAGAGAAGAAAATCAGGGGTATTCAAATAGGAAAAGAGGAAGTCAGGTTATCCTTCTTTGCTGATGATATGGTCCTAGACCTTGAAAATCCAAGAGAATCAGTTAAAAGCCTGCTTGCACTGATAAAGGACTTTAGCAAAGTCTCAACATACAAGATACACTTGCAAAAGACAGTTGCATTCCTGTATACCAACCACAAGCAGGCAGAGACCCAAATAAAAACACACAATAGACCAAAATAAAAACACCATCCATTGACAGTAGCCACACACACAAAAATGAAATACCTCAGCATCGTCCTAACCAGAGAAGTGAAAGACCTTTACAATGAGAACTATAAAACACTGCTAAAAGAAGTTCAAGAAGATACAAACAAATGGAAAAAATATTCCATGCTCATGGATAGGAAGAATCAACATTGTTAAAATGTTCATCCTACCAAAAGCTATCTACAGATTCAACGCAATACCCATTAAATTACCAACATCATTCTTCTCAGACCTGGAAATGACAATACAGAAATTCATATGGAAGTATAAATGACAAAATTGCCAAAACAATTCAATTGCTTTTTGAATAGCCAAAACAAACTTTTTTCCAAAAATTCAATTGTTTTTTGAATAATCAAAACAATCCTTAGCAAAAAACAAACCAGAAGGTATCATATTTCCAGACTTCAAACTTTACTATAAGACTACAGTAATCAAAACAGCATTGATTACTGTAGTATTGGTATTGGTACTGTAGTATTGGTATTACAATACTGTAGTATTGTAGTATTGGTACAAAAACAGTCATATAGGCAAATGGAACAGGATAGAGATTCCGGAAGCAAAGTCTTAATTTCTCAAACAACTCATCTTTGACAAAGCCTTCAACAACAACCACTGGGGAGAAGATAACCTATTCAGTAAATAGTGCTGGGAAAACTGACTGATCACAAGTAGAAGATTGAAACAGAACCCCTACCTATCACCATACACAAAAATTAACTCTAAATGGATCAAAGACCTAAACATAAAACCTCAAACTATAAGAATCTTAGAAAACACAGGAGACACCCTTATGGAAATTGGAACTGGCAATCAATTCCAGATCAGAACCTTAAGTGTCCATACCTCTAAGAAATAAGACAGACAAGTGGGACCTCATCAAACTGATGAGCTTCTGCAAAGCAAAAGAAACCGTCAAGAGAGCAGGGAAACAGCCCAGAGAATGGGAAAAAATGTTTGCCAACTGTATATCTGACAAAGGTCTAACATCTAAGATCTACAAGGAACTTAAACATGCCAAAAGGAAAAAAAAACAAACAGCCCCATTAAAAAGTGGGCAAAAGACATGAATAAACACTACTCAAAAGAAGATTTAAGGGCAGCCAACAAACACAGAAAAAAGTGCTCAACCTCTCTCATCATCAGAGAAATGCAAATCAAAACCACATTAAGATACCACCTAACCCCTGTAAGAGTGGCCATCGTTAATAAAACACAACAAGAGATGCTGGCGAGAATGTGGAGAAAAGGGAATGCTTCTACACTGTTGGTGGGAATGCAGACTAGTACAACTTCTTTGGAAGACAGTGTGGCAATTTCTGAAAGAACTAGAAATTGACCTTCCATTTGACCCAGCAACTCCCCTCTTGGGAATATACCCGGAGGAACTCAAATTATTCTATGACAAAGATACCTACACACGTATGTTTGTTGCAGCTCTATTCACAATAGCAAAAACATGGAACCAACCATGTTGCCCATCGAAGCTCGAATGGATTTAAAAAATGTGGTACATATATACAATGGAATATTAGGCAGTCATAAAGAAGGACAAACATATGGACTTTGCAGCAACTTGGATGAATTTTGGGTCTGTCATAGTAATCTATTACAGAAGCAAAGAACAGAGTACCATATGTTCTTACTCAAAAGTGGACCTTGAGCAATTACCATAATACTATAAGAAAGGGATTGGCAGTAGTGGAAAACTGCTGGGGGGGTGGGATTGGCAGTTGAAGGAAACTGCTAGAGGAGGGAGGAGCAGTTGATGATATACACCTCATCAACGAGAGTACCTGCATAATCAACATTTGTACACCTAACCCTGAATTGTACCCCAGATCTTTAAAATAAAATTTTTTTTAAAGAAATACATTCAAAATTTATTTTAAGAAATACTAGAAGTACATAACTAATGTCTTTGAAAATGAATTGCAAACCCTTGTAACTATATGTGTAATGGGCCCAGATTGCTCAGATATATTTGGTTAAGAGGTCACTTCCAATAACTGACAGAGAGAATGAAGTTAAGTTGTTGCCCCCAAAGTGGTTATTACCATACATCATGATTGTTTCTTACCTTACCCTTCTTTTTCAAAAATTAGCCCATGCTTTTCTTTCCTGAATGTTTCAAAGAATCAATTCCACCAGTCTCAAGCCTTTCAAGTACAAAAAGAATCAGTGGTTCCATCAAGGAAAGCAGTGAGATGGGAAGAGCCCGTAGCAGTTTTTTGGTGGGCAATCCAAGAAACTGTGAATTGTGATGGACTCACACACAGGGCAATTAAATAAGATCTGCTATCCCGTGGAGTTATTGATGGACAGAAATTCAGTTCTGTGTGCTTCTGTAGTCCTACAGTTCACACATTAAAGTCACTGCGATTAGTCTCTCTCAGAGCAGTGTCCAAATAATGTAATAACATTTCACAGTTATTAGCCTCTTCTAAGTTATTGCACTTTGCTGAATCCTGGCAAGAAGCCCATGTCCTGGAGCAGAACTCAAATTTTAAACACTGTAGTGATTGTCCTATTTTAAATAATGGATTTGCCAATGGATACAAACGACTTTTATGATCCTTAAAGAATCATTCACTTATCTATTCCAAATATTAGGAATTTAATGCTCTTGGCTGATTAAATCAAAGCAGGGGGCAATGATTTCTCTACAGGTGTCAGAAGAAACAGTAAAACCATATTACTGCCCTTTTAGGAAAATGTCTGTGGGGTTCCAGTAACCCAAAAGGAACATTTTCAGCATCAGAGAAGTTTACAGTTATGAAAGTTACCTGGTAGGATACATTTGTAAGGCATAAAGGATACATGCACTGTATAGTTAAAGGATAATGTCTGTTATCCTAAAGGGCATATCGTAACCTCTAATGACATTAGATCTCTTCTCAGTGGCATAATTAGATCCAGAATAAATAAAACCTAGATGATATTTGGAAAAGCCATGTAACTTTTCTTGTTCTTTATTTCTTAAATAGTAAAGAATCATTTTAATGTAGAAAGGTATTGTATGTAAAATATTTGGGGTTTCTCCCAAGACATGTGCTGTGACCGCCAGAAGTAGAGATGACAACTCTCTCTTTCTCGCTCCCACTTCTCTGTGTTAGATGAACTTACATAACGCTGACCTAGAGCATCTGTCTGATTGATGTTCTTTAAATAACTTAATAACTTAAACTGAGTCCTTCAGGTGCTCTCTCTTGGGAATTTAGAATTGAAGCACAGAAACTGATGCAGAGGTTTCAGTTGTCACAATGGACAGCCAAGAACATGTAGATGAATGGGCGGAAAAGTTTATTTTTAAAAGATAAGGATCAAGCAGATATCTAGAAGGTGCCAACATTGAGAGAAAAAAGAGAAGTAAAGGCAAAATGCTTGTGTTCTTGGAAGCTGTCCTCATGAATATGGGGCTATACTTAAGTTTTACAAGATACCCAGGATCATTACAATAGATCTAGCCTTAGTAAGTCAGCTTGAGTTAGTTTCTAGTTTTTGCCATTGTTACTGGGAGAATTTTCTATGTCTTCATCTTGATTAAGTCACATGATATTAGCTGAATATTCATTAAAACAGAAAAATGAAAATGTACTTGTGTCCAAGTCAGGTACCATCATTCAAAATACCTACACACAGACCTGGCAATCACACCCAAAGGACTTTCATAGACTTTTCCATACCATTCTATATAAATAAAACTCATCTTACTTATAATAAAAAGAAGGCACAGAAAAGTTAAATAACTTCTCTAAAACCACAAAAATCATATGTGAAAGAAACACAAGTAGACTATCAAGTCTTCTGACGTTCACATTCCTTACACTTTTCACGGCATATTCTGTAAGATGAAGATAAGCCCTATGAACAAACTGCAGTTGCACACAAGGAATTCTAACAATTAGAACTGCTAACCAAGTCTTCCAGCAATGTCCTGTTTCCAGCTTCACCAACTACTAACATGTATGCATCGGAGTCTCGATCCTCATTCATAAAATGCATGCAAAGTAAAGGAAGAGATTAGGGATGATGAATGAAAAAAACCCAGGACAGTGCCTGGCATCCAGCAAAGTTGTATGCGATTTACTCCCATTACAATATAGGACGACTCTTTCCAGGCAAACAAAGCAAAGTAGAGTGAGATCCAGTAGCATCCTCCTACTCTGCTTCCCTCAAGCCTTGCAGGTAGTAGAGTCACCAGCAGAGCTGAAAGTGCTGATGACCTTCAGAAAGGGCTTTCTCTCTCCAAAGTAAATGGGTTTTGCATATCTGGTACCTCCTCAAGTTCTGGAATTGATTGTCTTACTTTTGGGGTTTTGTCTTTTACGTTTCTGCTCACAGCTTTTCTTTTTTTCAAGTCTTGGCTTGGTAAATCACAGAAATTCTTCATTGAGCTTGTTATAGATGGCCAGACTTTGACCTGACACCTATTCCAAGTAAATTTTCATCCAAAAGGACCAAGCAGGAACTTCACGCATCACCCACCCAAACTCGTCACTTGCTATTTTCATGAGCTCCCTTTAATGGAGTCACTTTTAGAAACTTATTTTTATTTGTACTAAACTCTTACCTTCCTCCTATAACCTTCTATTCCTCATTTTATTTTGTGATGTAACATTCTGATCACCTTAAAGCCCGTCCAAACATATAGTTATTGTAGGGTTTTTTTCTTACATTTTTGAACATCTCCCTCTTTATCTCTCCTAAATATTATGTAAACAAAACTTACATCAGGAGAGCATTGAAACTTGCCCATTATGTAGACTCTTGTTCCATCTCTCTCTATATAAATTGTTTTTCCATTCTTGTTCTATATATCCTAGCAGTAACTGTTCCTAATTTGTCAAGCACTTTCATCGTATTTCTTGTATTTCTCATTGTAAAGCATTTGAAACCTTTTGTGTAAGAGACATTAGATAAAAATAAGTTGAATGGCATCTACATGAATGGCACAGTGACATTTAGCTCATGGGTGCATATGTGGGAAAGCTGAAGTGCTAACCTCTTCAGATCTCTCTGTTTTTCCGTCAAATCCTTATGAAAGAACTAATGAATGTCAAGAAAATGTCATTGAGGTGCTTACTTAATATGTTCTCGTGATTTCTTATTAGGGTTGCATTATTGCCTTCCAAAAAGAAAGAAGAGCTTTAGAATTACACTATTCTTTCAGAGGAAAAAAATCTGAGACCTCCAGTGTTTAGCCTAAAAAGGATAGAAAATTCATTTAGTCCTTGTATGAAGACTGCCCACAACCATTGCCATAGATTCAGAAAAAGTTTCACATTGGCTGAGTCTGCATTAGAAAGGAATGTCAGTGACATTGACCTCAGACATTGACCCAATCTGCGAAATGGATCTCAGCTAGAAGTTTTAAATAAAATTAGAAGTCAAATTTTATTAAGTCTTCCTGTGACTTCATGGGATCCTAATATTGATATTAGGAGTCATATTTCTCTTGTTTAGAAGAAAAGTATGCCATTGACAACATCTTAGTTTTCTTGTCGAGCTGAACACCTATACTGGAATGAACAGGTATGTATACAAAGATCTGAAAGTCTCGTCTTCATTGGTAGGCAGAGTATAACTCCCCATGGATGATTTTGACGTTTACTTTTACTTCCTCTGTCTACAGGGAAGCATGGGGAGGGACAACGGTAAGGATGGGGCAGTATATGTCTGTACAGGTGAAGGAAAGGAAGGAAAGCTAGTTTCCAGGATCCCCTAAGAATACCTGAAATCAGTGGACCCCAAGAAGAAAGAGATCCAGTTGGAAAGGTTGACGTGTCCTAATTCTGCATTTAAGTTCCTATGTGTTCAGTCTTCAACAAAGTTTGGTGAAATGCCTAATGTAGTGTCAGCCATGGTTGGTAGGGGGCGGGAGGGGATGATGTAAGTTTGGTTCACGTGTGGGTGAAGCAAGCTGGAAGGGCATCCACAGGAAGAGGTGATCATCAGAGGAACAGCAAACAGAGTGAGAGGAAACAAGAGACAACCAGAATGAATTTTCACAATATACTGCAATTCCCAGAGGATTCACACAACAACTTTCAAGGGTAAAGGAGAGAAACTGATAGATGTTTGCAGCTGTGTAGGATGGAAACTCAGACTGTGTTAGTCACCTTTAAAAATGTCACTTATTTCTGGAGAAGTGAGGACTGTACAATTGTACAAACACAGTTCTTTGTAAGGAAGTGGGTTTCTTTAGCTGCTCTTTACCCTTACATTCTGGCTATTTGGAGATACATTACTCTTCTTTGTGACTTTTTTGATAATCCTGCATATCTGCTTTACTCTCTCCCAGTGTCACCTCAAAGCAGAATTTGTATCTGTTTCTTTCTGTGTTTCAGAAATACAATATATGTTTGGATTCAAAATTCAGCCAGTCTAATTCTTCAGAGAGGAATTCAAAGGAGAAAAGGGGGAAGGGAAAGGGATGGAAGAAAATGAAGGAAACTAGTGGAGGAGAAAAAGGATGATTGGAAAGTGTAATAGTTTGGACTACTGCTTAGATTAAACTATGCAACACTGGTTTTCTTAGCATCCTCTGGAGTTAAGACAAGATATAGCCAGCATCTAATTTAAACTGTTGTTACTGACTACCACATGACAGTGATGTGATCCTGAGAAATAACCTTTGAATTAGGCTGTATCATTATCCAGAATCTCGAGGGGACTGACTTAAAAACAAGAGTCACTGACAGGCAAAGTAGAACAGATACAAATGGGCATAGTAAAGTGTGCCTTCATTTATGTGTCCAAATATAGTCACTAATTCATGCACAGCAATATGGTCTTGATCACTTTCTCATCTGATAATTAGCTAATATTCACTGAGCACATACTAAGTGCCAGTCTTTGGCTAAATACTTTGCGTGCATCAGCTCACCCTACAACCACTGAGGGAGGTCGTTACTATTATTTTCCACATTTTCAATGAGAAAACTAAAGTGAGGTACAAAGAGGTTCAAATAATTGTTCAAAGTCACGAATAATATGGTAAAGAGTAGAGATTCACACATAGCCTGCACTACTAACTGCTATGTCCATGTTTTCTCCTGCCGTGCTTTTTTTCTCTTTATCTGTGGTTTATTTTTCTTACCTTTTGCCTCCCTTATTTTCCCAGTATGAACCTTATTCCTCTCAGAAGACTATATTTTAAATATCTCAGTGTATCCCAAGTGGCAGAGGCAGTGGACAATACTCATCCTTACCCACATCTGACATTACTCTATCCTGCTGATGCTTTCCTTCTGAAGGCTTCTGGGTGACACTTGCTGGCTTCTCATCATCTACCATCTCTCGTCCGTGATGGTGGTCAGAGTCCAAAATGTCACATTATTGGATCTCAAATATGAAAAGCTAAGGACATTGTCCAAACTCCTACTCATTCATTTCTTCCTAGATAAGTCCTGTTGCTCTCCATTATCTCATCTGCTAAATGAAACCAATATAATACCTATTGCATAAAGCTGTTATATGAAAAAAATAAGATGAAGCAAGAAAAGTACATTGACATGCCTGAAGTAAATGATATGCTTTCTAAGCTTTTACTGCTATTATTTTTACTATTATAATTTATTAGGGAAGGCTTTTCATCTTCATTTAGCAGAGGAAGAAACTGAGATCCAGAAGGGGAGTTTCTTGCCTCAAATTGTACAACTAGTTCATGGCAGAGGCACAAAGAAGATTTTTCATTAAACAAGCATTAGTCGAACACCTACTGTGTGCCAGGTTCTGTAGTACATGCTGGGAACAATAATTTGCACAATGCAACCTTATATTAAAATGTGTATTTCCAATATGGCATATTTCTCTAAATATTCATAGATATTCCCAAGGGGAAAAATGCTCCAAATCCTGGAGGAATGAATTGTCATCACAAGGTCAAATGATAGATGCTATGGACAATGCGTACAAAATAACTCAGGCACTCTGACACCTAAGCTGCTATCCATTCCTTTCCACTATGCTGTCTTCAGCTGAATATAATTAGAAAAGTATATCTTTAGAAAACTAACACCCATTATACAATGTATTCCAACATCAACTATAAATTATTCTCTCCATCAGTGCAGGAAATTGGGTGTTGACTGCGTTTAAGTTAGAAAAATAATGATTCAAATTCTACATGAAAATATCATTTATAGAGTGAGGGCTTAGCAAAAAGAGCCATAGACTAAGAGTTCAGAAAACTTGGTCCTAGTCCAGGCTGCTCCTCACTGTTTTGCTTCCTCCTATGTTGAATGACTACAGTTTAATTTCTGATGTGTTCGTGGGGTGGGGGCTGGGTTGGCCAGTTGTCAATGGGAAGGTGACCAGTAGGTTTATATATTGCCTTCCCTGCAGCACTGTCTTTATTTTAATTTTATTTTACTTTATTTTATTCATATATCATTCTGAGTATTCCTAGACATAAGTGCTGGGGCTCAGGTTTTGAGGAACAGAGTAGGAGTGGGAAGAGGCCAGTTCCTTTCCAGGTTTAGAAGTAAGTTAACAGAACATAGCCTTGCTTTCTCTTGTTATCACTTCCAGTGCCAGTCCTGCACATCTGGTTCTGGTCAGGATTGGAATGAGGTTGCAAGCAGAGACAAAATAGAAAAAATCGAGCCCAGGCATCATGAGACTGAGAAAGAAGAGAGAGGAGAAGAAACAGAAATGTTACCAAGATTGGTATCTTGGGGGTGAGAGATCCCTTTTAGCAACCAGTGGCTCTCATTTGCAGTGTCTACCTACCAATAGCAAGTTAAATACTCCACTTGCATTTTAGAGATGAGGAAGTGAAGACTTGGCGAATTTAAGAGACACCCCATATTAACCAGTAAGTGTATGAGCTGGGAGTTAAACTTACATCTGTCTCTGAAATCTACTCACTTTCTACATGCTATGCTTGGTATGGTTATAAAAGGATGTAGAACACTGAGAATATTTACAACAGTAAATGCCGATATTCAAAACTCCAAACACTCAGTTTCTCCTTCTTTAAAAGAAAAGGAATTGAGATCCCAGCCAGAAGCGTGACTTTGGTCAAACAGAAGCTTAACACTCTCTGACATCTTCCTTGGCAAAGTACACATAGTAATAAGTCAAACGTAATCTCATCTAATTCTCAGTAAATTAAATCCACTTTGAATAAACAAGATAAATAAGATAAGCCCAGTATCCTTGTAAGATTGTACAAGTGAAGATAAATAACTAAAGTATTTTTTTAAAAGTTCAGTTTCTTGAGATTTATGAAGGCTAAGAACTAAAATAGAGATAGATCCTTGAGTGGGGTGGCCTGATGATATATCATGAAGAGTAATAGTTGAGAGGAATTTTTTAAACGTCCTTTATCACTTGTGCATCTTTTTCACCTTTAAGCCCTCAAGTAATCGCCCAGGCTCTGCTTAAACGTGTTCAGAAATATAGAACTCACAATTTTTGGAAACTTCTTGCATTGAGCTCATCTCTTAGTAAATCATGGAGAATATAATTTCTAAATAATTTATTTTATTTGAGAAACTCTATTAATTTGGCACTGTCCCAAATTAATAGAGTTTGGGACAGTGTCTGACAAGCAAGCTGAAATAAAGGAAGAAAAGGCTGAAACATTTTGGTGGAGCATTTTCAAGATAATGTGTAACCGGAATAATTAATGCAAGCACAAATGTGATATTAGTTTCTGGAAACGTTTATATTATGAAATGGCTCATAGTTGGAATGGCAAGACTTGACATTAAAAGCAAAGATGAAAAGTCTCTTTAAAAATTCTTTATTTTTCAACATGATCTAGCCAAATCACTTGGTGTCTATTATTTCATAAGATTCATCATCAAAGATATCCTTTTTAGGCCCCAGCTTTTTAAAAATTGGTTGCTTGGATGAACTGGTTTGGTGGAAGCAGGACATTAAATAGTCAAACGGCTGGTCTTGTAAACAAAAAATACTTGGGGAATGTAGAAGGAATGAATGTCCTGTGTACATTGTTGATGACAGGTAACACATCTTCCTTATCAATACAATATACTCTGTGATCGCCCTGTTTACCTCTCTAGCCTCATATATTGCCACTCTCCATCCACATTACTCTTGACTTCCAGTCAAACTGAGTTATTTTTAGTTCTCATATTCCATACTCTTGCCTTTCCCATTCTTGACCACCGATCTGCCCTCCACAGTTGTCAGTGTGATATTTTAAAAAGAAATAGTCATAACACTTCTCTGTTCAATCCTAAGTGGAAACTTTTTATCAAGGTCTTTCAGCTTTGACTTATGGGGCCCGGCACAATTGGGTCGTACCTTCATTTCCACTTCATCTTCTCCATGTTTTCCCGAGCTCTCCCTCTACTCACACTGACCTCTTAAATGTCTCTCCTTCCTCCCCTGTTTTCTTTCTCCAACTAGTTCTTTTTTACAAAGTAAGCAAAAATAAGGTGAGCTATTCCTGTCTCTGACAAGGTCATTTTCCCTCACTCTTTTCCTTCCTGACACTTATCACTATTCATAAGTATATCTTATTTTTTTTATTACTCTTGGACTTTCCAACTGGACTGAGAACTCAAAGATCATGATTGTTCACCATTATATCCCCAGTGTGTAGGACACAACCTGTCACATTACCATTTATTTAATAAACATGTTCTCTCAATCAATTGCTTTCCTCTCTATCTCAATACTGGAGACCAGCTCCAGCCGGGTTCAGGGTATCCCAAAGGTGGAGACAGCATCAGCAATTGGAGGAAGAAGAAAGAGAGAAAAAGAGAGAGAGAGAGAAAGAAAGAGACTGGACTCCGGTCTAGTGCGGAAGCGATGTGTGTTATTGGGAATTACAACGGGTCTTTTATACACAAAATCAGATGTGGGAGGGGCGTCCCCCACCCACCAGAAACCTTAATCCATGAAAACTTAATCAATGATTGCCTTTAAACCCTTTTCATATGATAATCTTAAAATCCCATAACAAAGGATAACCTAATCTGTGACTGACATATTCTATAAACCTTTTTCATCCTAAGCTGATTGATTTATGCCAAGTTAAACAATTCTATAGAAGCTTAAGTATTTACTTTACAAATGAAAGTGGCCCATCCCAGAATGTTTAGAATGTGGCCCAGTCCAAAGTTCACAGAGGGCTACCTGCAAGTAACCCAGCCACATTCTTTCAACAAAATGGCTGTTTTCTAAAACTATATTCTACAATTTACACCTTCAATAAATCCTAAGATCATGACCCAGAAGCCTGTGACCAATACTAAGGCTCTTAGATGTGACACGAGTTTGAATTATAAGTTGTGTGAAAGAAAAAACTGAAGTTTGCGGAAGAATGGGAGCAATGAGCTTCTAAAGTTAGCTTGTGTTCATCCCGGTCTCAGAGTTTTTATGTTTTGAGTGCACAGGAGCTTAATCTGGTTAGTGCTGAGTAGAAAGGGGGAGGAAATGGGGTCAATAGCTCCCGAATGCATCATAGTGGTCTAGAGGTCAACGGCCCTTCCTGATCCCTAACGCTCAGTGGGCCTCTGTGGCCGGCTCCCAATATCTCAATATTCCAAATATGCTTTGGGTCTTATCACATAATACAGTCTTCCAAAGCATCCTCTCCTTCACACATCCTAAAACTCATTTTCTGAATTTTAATGACATGTGTGCTTAACCTTCCTTCCACTAAACTGTGATCTCTCTAAGAGTGTGGGCCATGGTGTGTACACTCCTGCATCATCAGGCTGAGTAGAGGGTCTGGCACTAGAAGGATGTCAAAAATTATCTATTCACAAATACTTGAGATATATAGTAAAGTGCTATACAGTCATTATAAGCTAGGATGCCAGCTATTTTTTTAAGTATGTAAGCTTTTTTTTTCTTAAATAAAGCATGTACCTATGTATGTGGGTGTGGAGTATGTCTGTGTGTGTATCAAAAGAAAGCTCTCGTTGACTGGAGTATGTGCTTGACATTTTTCCTGGCTTCAGAACCAAAGTCTTACAAAAGCAAAGGCAGGAAATAGGCTACTCAGCATGTCTGTAAGACTATAGTCTGGATGGTTTTGTCTTAACTAAATTGATTCATTTTTGGAGACTCACCTAGCCATGCAGGATGTCTCCCAGAGATTAGCTAAGGTATCTTCATTTACTTTTGAATATATGAATAGCTTTGGAATTGCTTGACAGAAGTTATTCTTTTCACATTCTCTCTGAGGTAATGAAACTGGGAAATTCTTTTTAGGGAAGAATGTGAATTAGAAATGATGTTTTCAAAATAGAGAATAGGTTTGTTGACACTATACAGAGTGACTTCTTAGTCCCTACCACACTCTATGAAGGTTGTGCTCTCTACTCTGGGAGTGAGGTGGTAGGGGTGAGTGGAGGCTGATGCTGAGATGGTGTTGGTATTATATAAATCCCCTCTACCAGACAGGACCAAGTCGGTGTTTGAACCAAGTATGTTAACTCCAATTGCTCTCCCAGGTGTTTGAAAGTAGTCTTTTAGGATGCTGGTCATCTTTTCTTTTTGCTTGAGTTAAAGAGATAAGCTGGGGGATTACATGGTAGCCATTTTGCAACATGGGCAGAGAAAGAAGAGAAAGTCATCCTGCCAAGGGGAAAGAATGAAAGAGACAAAGAAGAGCAGGAGAGATGAAAGTTGGTACGACTCTAGAAAAGCAGACGGATCCACAGATAAAGATGAGCACAAGCTGCCTTGAAACCTGGTATGTTTTCTTACTTCTATCTTTTTCAAGAATAGACTGTGCATGCTTCTCTGATATAGTCTGGTTTTCTGCTAAGTTGCTATTTCGGCTTAATATCGTTTGAATAGATTTCCCTTACTTGAAACCAAAAATACTTGACAAAGCAAAGATTCTGTTCTAATAGCCTCTTGAGGCATTGAAAAGTGACTTTTGAAAAATTGTTTTTAAAAAAGAGAACTGAGACCTATAAGGACATAAATTGAGGAAGACACTGGACTGAAAGGAAGTGATCTTGTGTCCATCTAGACTGACATGGGAACCTTCTGTTCTTCTCCAGCCAAGAAAGACAACAAACACACATAAACCAGTCGGGTACAGTGGCACATGCCTGTAGTCCCAGTTACTTGGGAGGTTGAGGTAGGAGGATGGTTTGAGCTCAAGGAATTTGAGTTCAGCCTGGGCAACATGGTAAGACTTCAATATATATTAAAAAAATTTGAAAATGAAAATAAAACAATGTTCATATACTTCTTTACTTGGTATTTGTTTCTCTAAATTGTCATAGAGAAGCCAAAATGTAACTTGAAAACAATGCTCCAAATTGTGTCGAAAATCAAATTTCTTACTAATTATTTATTAGTTGATTACTAACAGAATTGTCTGTCAGGCCTAAATACTTTATTACCTAACTAATCTTCACTGTTTTGACTCACAAATAATTGTATTTTAGGCTACCAAGTCAATTAAGGACACAATGGTTTGCAGTAAATGAGGTGTGAAGATATTTGTACCCTCAGAAATACCCTCAGAAATAAATCCTGGTGCCATCTGAATGTAAAAGACATAATTGTAGCATGGTTAAAACTGTCTGTTTCATTTACCATAATACTATAAGAAAGGGATTGCCAATAACTGCCAGGGGAGGAACAGGGACACATAACATGAATAAATGTACCTAATCTCAAACCAGGCAAAGTGGGGACAAAAGGCAGGCCCATACTTTACCTGTACGATGACTACTTATCTAATCCTGAATTATATGCCACATCTTTAAAATAAAATAAATGTTTTTAAAAAGAAACCAAAAAAAAGTCTGTTTTACCTGATTTAGTAACTAGTTCTATAGCTTGGTCTCAGTGCTGTGTTCTAATATTTTGAGTGAATAACACAAAAAATTGGTGTATGTATGGAACTTAGGCAGCTATTTAAAAAAGTTATCCTTGGACTGTATCCATACAGTTAGTTTAATGAAGATATAAATTACTTGTAATACTTTATAGTTAATCTTGTAATGCAGATATTTCCCTGTGAAGTTCTGTGGCCCCATCTGTTAGTAGTTAATGCTGGTAATGACATCAATAGCAACATCAATAGTTGATGCAATTTGTGGAGGTGTACTGTGTGCTAGACTCTGTGCTAAGGTGTTCACGGACAACTCATTCGAATCTTTCAATGACTCAATGATGATTTTAAAAACATAGTGCTTTTATAAAAACAGTATAGAGATCAGAGAAGGGAGCATTTATTGAAATAACTTGAATATTTATGTAGATTTGAACCAGCCTTCATTCTTAAGACACACTGCAAAATATAAAATGCATGAAAAACCAAAAGATATTTTAACACCCAGTTTATTTAAACAGGTTTCAGTTAGCTACTCTGTTGGCAAATCTTGGAGAACTGTCAGAAAGAAAGAGATTTCAAAGCTCAAAACCTCACTTCTGGGTATGAAAAACTAGTGAATTTTCAGTCTGCTAGAATATTAGTCTTCTTTTTGAAAATGTCTACTATTGAGTATTTGGTGAGGCACTTCAAAGTTGATTTTATTTTTCTTCCAATTACTTAAAAATATGAAGGGGAATTTTGCTAATAAAGATGTTTCTCAAAGTTGTAACTTCATTTACTTTGGTAAGTCAAAATTTTATATATAAAGTACTGACACTGTTTATTTCTCTCTCAGTGCTTACAGGGATCCCCACATGTGTGTGCTGTGTTCTAGATGGAAAAAATATTCAACAAAGTTGTAAGAGACCTAAATTGATAGTCCTTGCTTTGGCTTTACTTTACTGGGTATACCTGAACAGTCATTTAACTTTCATTTCCCCATTTTTCTCAGTTTAAAGTTGAAATTTGAATGTGCATGGTCTTGCTTTAAAAATAAAAATTTAAAGTCATGGTATTATATGCTTAATCTTGCTGATCTTTTTTCCCCACAAGGAGTGATGATCACTCACAAGCCATGGAAAACTCTATTGAGAGGAGTTTTTCTCCCTCTTTTTTCTTTCCACCCTTGCCTTAGACCTTTAGAAAGCATTATTTGATAGAGAAATTGCACTTTCTTCGGAGGGTTAATGGGAACTTTTGTAGCATGAAATCGTACAAATGTGATTGAAACAAATGGAGCATTTAAATCAATAACAACAAATCATTAGAACAGCTGGTAATTAACCTTTCATCTCTGCAAAAGATTATTTAGACAGCAAGGCAGGGCAGCATCTTGTATACAAGTATGGTGTGTGGTGTTAGTGGAAAACCTGCTGGTCCAAACACTGTTTTAATCATGAGCAAGAAATATGAAATGGAGCATACTTTAATTATGAAAGTGATGCTTTTCAGATGCAAAGCTTCCAGAGGTGACTGAAGATAACGGCGCAGGTTTTCCATTTACATAGCAGTGCTCTTCTTGAGATTACAACACAATTTTCATAAACATAATTTATTTTGCTCTGCATGACTTGGCTAAGAAGAAATAGCTTTTGAAAATGTGAAATATATCATATAAAGAGACAAACATACTCTTCCAAGGAAAGGACAGGAGAAAGAATTACCCTTTTCTTCAGATCAAATAACCACCAAATCATTAGATAGTTCTTAGTGTTTTAGATTATTTATCTGTCTCCTTTAGGGAGATTCAGAAGAGTTCAAATTTGATTTGAAATAAGCTAGACTTGAGCAAAGGCAAAAAAGATCTCATTCATAGCATAGCCTCAAAAAGATATAAACACTGATGTATTCTTCTAAGGCAGATGGTAAACCAGGTAACATTCTTTTGTCATTTACTCACTCAAAAAAATTATTGAAGACCTACTATGTGCATAGCACCTTGCATGTTACTGAAATAACAAAGTGACAAATTGATCTGTTTTCTAAACTCAAGGAACATAAAAGCTAATAAGGGATACAAGTGAATCATAATTACTGTCTCTCAGATAATCACTGAACAAGTTGGGTTAAATCAAAAGAAATTGGCATTCCTTCTTAAAGGGTCAGGAAAGGCCATCTATAAAGAGTACAGGTTAAGCTAAGAACCGAGATGTACATAGGAGTTATCCAGGAGGAGAAGGAAGGGATGAATTTGTCCTTAGAGATATATGAAATGCAATAAAAAAAGGAGAGAGAGAGAATGAACTATGGAGCTGCAAATACTTCCATCTAGCAAAAACTTAGAATTCCATAAAGGGAGAAGAGAAACATGAGGTTGAAGAGATAAGTAGCAGCTTTGTCATGAAGTGTTTAATATGCTCTAGGACTATTTTTAAGGGTGAACTCACAGACCTGAGTCTACACTTTCAAGTCTCTGCCTTCTAGTCTCTTTCTAAATTATCTGAGCTGAGTCTCTAGGTTGCAGATATATTTTACAAAGACATGCATCTTGTCTAGAGTCATACTATCAAACTCCATAGTAATACCAGTTTGTCTTAGTACCTCCGTGTCCTAACCAACAACTTTTTTCTGTCAAGTGTGCCAAAGAGGTCCTACATCCAGTTTTTTCCATTCTTGATCCATTGGGGTAACCAAGTTTTCCTTAGCTGTGGTATAGTCATTTTAAGTTGGTCAAGTATCATCAGCTCATAAATATGTCAGTCTCATTGAAGATTTTTTCCCAAGGGACAGTGAAAATTGTTCATAAAAACAAGCCAAGAATGGACACTTTTCTGATGTAAGCCAAAAGAAAATATCCTCTAAAGGAAACATAACTAATTCTGTAGCCATCAGCGTGCAAAATTCTGCTCTCATGAAAAAAGCTATTAACATATTCCTTTATGATTTACAAACAAGTTTCACTGGTAGCCTTTGAAAACTTTAGTTTTCCTTTAAAACGTGATGTTTTAGGGTTGTTTTTGACTAATCACATTTATTACAAAGATTTGTGCATGTGAGTAAAATTTGAAGGGCTCAATTAACTAGGCATAACCTAATTATCATTTTAGTTTCCTTCAGATCAGCAACTAGGAAGGTAAATTTTGGATATCTTAACCAAAGGATAGAAAGCAGGTTAGAAGAAAAGGAAATTCTGACAAAAGCATTATGATTTTCTCTAAATGGCATCTTTACAATGCCTATTGTAAGTAGACGACAAAAAATTTCAACAAAATTATTCAAGCCTTCTTCATTCTTACCATCATTGAAAAAGCATACTACTTTAGTCAAATTTGAAGTTTTTCTCCCTCTGCTGCATTTGACTTAACCATGCATAAATTCTATGTCCTTTGTCACTCTTCCACTTTTATGTTTCTGGCTTTTCTTGGCTCCAGCCAAGAAAGAGGTGGAAGAGTCATTTATTATAACAATGAATTTTGAATTGTGCATAAGTGTTTAATGTTGAACAGACAAAAAAATGTGGATTAATAAAACCTTTATCAACATAGAGAAAATGTTCAGTGAAATGTTATTTTTAGTTATATTAGCCATTGCTGCTATTTGTAGGACACTGTGTTAAACTCCTCACATCAATCCAGTAGACACAGGCATTTTAAAATCCATTTATACATGAGGAAAATCATGCAGAAAGAAACTATGTGTTTCACAGGTCACACAGATTGGCAAAGTCTGACTGCTGCATAACTCAATCTATTTTGTCTTTTTTTCCCTAGAAATACACTCAGAGTAAATTTTCCAGCTTTTCTTTTCAGTTGACTGAAGCCATATTATTGAGTTCTAGCTGAGTCACTCTGAGAGGATTGTGGAGTATCATTTCCAGGCTTGACTCATAGTAATATCCCATACACAACTCTCTATGCTTCTTTCTCCTTATACCATAAAATTTGGAAGCTATCTCTGAGAATGGTAAAATCACAAGGTAGACAGATATTGGTTTCTTGAAGTACCACATGAAGGACAGCCATTCACCAATCAGGGATACTCTTTTGGGTCTTTTCATAAGAGAACAATAAATATCTGTTTCATTAAACCACTGGGCTTTATGGGTTTATTTATTGTAGCAACCAGTGTTGCCCTAACACATATACACAGTTAGTAACTAGAAGACCCTGAATTTGAAATAAGGTATGCCTTGCCCCAGAGCATTTGTTCTTAGCCATTTCTCAGCTGTCAGACCATATAATGCCTCCATTATGTTGCCTCTGGAATTGTTATAATGGAAACTATGTTAGAAATTGATTCCCCGAAGCATCTGCAAAATATTTCCCAATCCTCAATTGCAGTGTTAGAACCACCATAAGATAATGTATTCTTCTCACTCTAGGTGCTATGGCTTGAAGTGGTTTGTATCTGCCAAAACTTAGACTAATTTTAATTGCCAATGTAGCCTCTGTTAAAAGGTGAGGCCTTTAATATGTGAGTAGGTCCAGATGATGGACTAATGTCTTTCTTGCAAGATAACTTCATGGGACTGGGCTAGTTCTCGCCAGAGTGGGTTGTTATAAAGAGTCACGTCTCATATTTTGACCCTTTTTCATGCCTGCTTCCCTCTCTTGTTAAAATGCAGCAGGAAGTCCTCACTAGAACCTACCGGGTGCAACTGTTCTATCTTGAAGTTCCAGTCTGCAGAAGCATAGGCTACATGAACCTCTTTTACCTTATAAATTATTTGATCTTGAGTATTATGTTATAACAACACAAATGTAGACTAACACACTAAAAAATTAGAATCATAGAAAATATAATATGCCCTAATGAATTACAAAATGGGGCAATGACAATAACCTAATGGCTACTTCCTTTCTTGCTTATTGATTTAGTGATTTCATTGGGTAAGATAATCTTTAACAACTGCCATCCCAAAACATAAATTATTTAGGCTTCACTGACTAAATACAAACAATTAGTTGCCATCTAGCACTATGGAACTTAAGAACTTGAATGTGCATTGGAATTTGGCAAAATAAAGGGGAAAACAATTTTTGTTTCTGGATGTATTCAATATTATTGAAGATGATAAAAATCATCATCAAGATGAAATTACCAAATCTTTTTTTTCTAGCACTTTGGTCTAAAAGACTCTTTG
The DNA here is from genome assembly GCF_000164805.1 of Carlito syrichta. Lineage (NCBI taxonomy): Eukaryota > Metazoa > Chordata > Mammalia > Primates > Tarsiidae > Carlito > Carlito syrichta. The sequence continues at coordinate 409,842 of NW_007065586.1, forward strand.
TACAAATGTGTCTTGTTAGCATTAAGAAAATGAGTTGTGTTTGTATGAAATGATGTATTCTAACATCACAGCTTCCTCCAGCCACTCAATTCCCCTGAATTCTGAATAAAATAATATGCTAATGGGGTTCAGAAATAAATGGTGTATTTACAAGGCCATTGACAAAACTGTTTTGTTAGATTTAACCTATTTGTTATTTTAAAAATAAAATGAGAAGAAAATATTTCACCAGTCTAAAGAAATATGTTGTTTTGAGCTACAATATGAAAATTATTTGATTGCCCTAGTAGGACTAAAACTAAGTGAAGTAAACAGTTCCTATTTTTGTTTAAATATTATAGAAAGTAAGAAGATCCTTCTATCTCAGAAAATCTCCTCCATCTGCTTTTTTGGTGCTTGGAGTTGTTAATAAGCTAAAAAGCCAAAACCTCAAAAGACATAAGAATCCCTCCTGGGTAGAAAACATTGGGAATAATTTAAACTAACTGAAAATGATCTACTTTGGAGATTTTCTCCAGAGCAGATTGATCAGCAAGAAGAAAAGCGATAGCTTAATGTCACAAAGAGAGTAAAAAGTTCAGAAAGAAAAGGCAGAGAACTCCCCAAAACTAATTTTCTCCCACTTTCCCATTCTGCCCTGGGCCAGTTAGGTGATAAAATTTTATCTCCATGAATGTATGTGTAAAACAGAAGTAAAATTCAATAGCAGATTTTGGTCATGGCTATGTTCCATGAACATATTTTCACAACCCTAATATACCATTTAAACCTAACAATAAAAGTTTTTAAAAAGCTTCAAATTGGTTGTAATAATTCATTTACGAACTTAGTTGGTGGTAGCTGTCTCATTTAAATCTCATTTCCATGGTATATGTGTAGGTCTTGTTTTTAATGTGCAAAGCACTTTGTTTGAGTTCAGTTTTCCTGTGCTTATTAATCACATACAATATTAGAAATAGAACCTTAAAATAACATTACCTCCCAGAGAGTGACTTTTTTACAGCTTTCCAGAGTACATTAAGTATTAAAATATAGCATGAGAAATTATTCCTCCATGCTTATCTATTATATAAGATATTTCAAAATTTTTATCTTACTGCCTGATGTATTTTGCACTAGTTATGTTCTTATCAACCTAATTCCTTTTTCAAGGGTAGAAAAAGTGACTTAGAAACAAGATAATGAAAATGTATTGTGGTATATTTATCTTAGGTCATGTATGGATTTCACATTCCTTATTTGTGAGAGATTATGGTATGGGCAATAGCAGAACTGGGGAGGGGGACTAGGAAAAAAATTTTTCTTTCCAGAGAAATCCTTTCTCACACCTTTCTTTTCCAAACCAAGAAGAAAAGATAATTTGGTCAGATTCTAGAACATTTGTTGGGTGATTTTCCAGGACATAAGGAAAGAGAAGTACACAGAAGACTTATATTCTTCTCCTCTCTTTGGTCTCTTGTGTTTGACAGTAGGAGGCAGGGAACTAGGAGTTGGAGATGAAGATTTGGGATTAGGAAGAAGGAGTAGATGCTTGTGCCTCTACTGTAAGCCAGGGGTGATAGTTAAGTGGAAAACTCTCCTTCTAGAGTTTCAGTCCATTCTCAAAGATAGTTGGATTTCATTTTAGCCATTTGTAGTTCTATCAGGAACCTGGCAAAGAGGAAGGCAGGCTGTGATAAGATCCAAATTTCACAAAGCAACAGATCAGGGAGCTATCAAATTTCATCAGTTTTGAATGTTCAAGAAATTAATAAAGTCTACATACAAGTTATTGTCTTGAATTTCCACCAGTTGACTTTTGAGAAAGCAATCATACTTTGTCTCAGAGAAAATGAGTAACCTTTGTCTATTTCATTTTATTCCATTTCCATGACCAGATAATAGTCCCAAAGTTCTTAACCAGAAGGTTGAAGAGGTAAACAAGGTTTAAGTAATTGAAAGAACCTTTTTGTACGATCATTTATTTTGGTGTTTTGGCAGAATAGTAGAAAATAAATACCAGTACAGCAGGTTATTGATGTCAGTCTTATAGGAAGGGAATTACTTTGAAAATCGTGCTCTTTCCTGCCAAATCATTGCCTCTTAAAACTGAAAGCACCAAAAAATTAACAAAATGCTGCATCTTCCCCTACCTTTAACCTGAGTCTTAAACAATAAAATAAAGTATATAAGTGGTATAGGAGGAAATTAAAGAAAGGAATTATGTTGCACTTTTGCTTTAATGAGTTTACATTAAAGGAATGGCCACAAAAGGAGATACAAGATCAGGAATGGTGCCTCATATCTGTAAACTCAATGATTTAGGAGGCTGAGATGGGAAGATGGCTCAAGGCCAGGGTTAGATACCAACCTTGGCAACACAATGAGATTTCATTTCTATTAAAAAAAAAAATTAGTTGAGCATGGTGGTGTGCAACTGTAATCCCAGCTTCTTGGGAGGTTAAGTTAGGAGAATCACCAGAGCCCAGAAGTTCAAAGCTGCAGTGAGCTATGGTCTCTGCACTGAATCCAGCCTTGGCAGCAGAGTGAGACCCTGTTTCAAAAGAGAGAGAGAGAGAGAGAGAGAGGAAAGATAAAGATCAATGAAGGCAGAGGTTTGAAATAAGAGCCAACTAGGAGAAATATGATGCTTACAAGAAACCACAAAGATTCTGAATTTCCCACCATACAGTACTTGGGACTCAAGCCATATTTTAACAGCGGAAGATCAAGATAACCTCAACAAGCTGAAATATCTTGCTCCTCTAAGTGTCTGATATTAGGGTTACACGTCCATAGCACAAAGAACATCCCTTTGAGGATGCTACCTAAAGGCAGAATGATTTTCATGCCAAACTTTTAATGCAGCTGTCAGAAACATGTTTCTGCTGAGGAGGCCAGGATCTAGATTCATGCAAGTGATATTGATAAGAGTGGAAAAAAGTAGTCTAAGACCTGGCTAGATGTTTGGTTTCCATTACGTTGTTATGTAGTCACAGTCAAGTCATCTACCATCTCTGCGCTCCATTTCCTCTCAAATAGGACAACAGCATTACCTACCACATAGGGTTGCAATAAGGGTCAAATGAGACACTAATCAAGGAGTACTAACCAAGATATTGGCCCACAGAGTTAAAACACAATGTCTGAGTCACCACTCTGCCCTGACCATTGTGTTGAGGACATGGGGAAGTTTCCTAATCCGATCAGTTCCCATTGTAGAGATGGAAAAACTGAGGCACAGAAGTAATAAAGGTTATTATAGGTGAAGTAGTGATTAAACAAGATGTTCTAATCCTGCATGAAAAGGAGGTCACATGAGCCATGTAACAGAAGTGTGTGCAGTTGCATTAAGGAATTAAGAGGCCCAGCCCTGAGACCTGTGCCTGAAACTTCAGCCACAAGACTTGTACTTGAAACCTGTTTTCACAAAACCAAAGGGCAACAGTGTCTGCTGGAGACAGCAAGCCATGGGCACGAGAACCTGTTTCAAGGGTGGCATAGGTTACTTTAAGCTGCGTAGTAAATCCCCAGGCTCTTCCCAAAGTGGAAAGCTGAGAAGATCTCCTGTTTGAGACCTGAATCTGTAAGTTAAAAAAAAAAAATCTCCCAGCTTTGTCATTGTTCAAATGAGCTAAAATAAGACAGCTGGCAGACAGCTGGATTCACTCTGGTGTGCTTTTCCCAACTGCATGAGGTCATGGGGTGCAATCTTTCTGTCAGCAGTCCAGAGCCTCAATGAAGCTCCTACTGATTGTAGAAGCCTTTTTAGTGTGGCAGACAATAATTTCCATTAAGAGGTATATGACTCTCTTTATCTCTCTTTTTTTATAATAAAAGGGAAACAATATGATATCTTTTTTTTAAATCCTCATCGTCTTCTTGCTTTGACACTGAGAATGGAGACTCTAGAAACTGTGAAATATGTCTTTGTACTCTCATTTTGTATCTTTAATAAAAATTATTAGAGACAATTAAATTTGTCTGAATCTATTTGGCCATATACTGACATCGGAATCTATTTTAGAACATGCAGCTCTCAAACACACACCCAAAATTTAGAATCTTTAGGACTTTGGGAACTGTCCCTTAGATGCTTAAAACTGGCATAAAATTATGTTTTTATCTGCTTGCTTTAAGAGAAAGGCTCCAACATTTTTCCAAATTTAATAAGGATCCCTGTCATGAAAATGTTAAGAACTGCTAATCTTCACTTGCCTCACTGAATACTGAATCTGAGTTCCTACTCCAGCCCTGCGGTGCAACACAGCTAATCTCTACTTTGCAAGTGCCTCAAATCCAGTTCAAACTGACTTAGGAGTTACAGAAAATGTATTACTTCTTTTATTTAAAAAGTTCAGAACTATCTTTCTTCATAACTGGATAGATAGATATAGGCTTTTAAACAAAATCATCAAAGTTAATTTTGTTTTTTTCCCACTTTCTCCATCTCTTGACTATATTGTTTGTGTGTGTGTGTGTGTGTGTGTGTGTGTGTGTTTTGTTTTGTTTTGTTTTGTTTTAAGTAGAAAAGGTTTTGCCTCATAGTGACAAGAAGTCTATGGTAGTTCTAATTTTACAAGCCCCCTGTATGAGCAAACTCCGTGGCAAGAGTATATCTCCTACCCAGCAATTCCAATAATTGACCCTGATTGGACCAACTTTAGTTATATCCTCTACCCATAAGCCAACCACTATTGTCCAGTTGGGGATATTTGACACATCTGGCAACGCCTGGAGACAATTTTACTTGTCACAACTTGGGTGTCTTAGCAGTATCTAGTGTGTTAGAAGATAAGGATTCTACTCAACATCCTACAGCACACAGGTTAGTCCCCCATAACAAAGAATTATTGCCAGGGTTGGGAAAATCTTGTTATAACTTCATTATGAAAGACTGATTGGTCAGGTCTGGCACTCATACCTGGAATGGAAGAAAAGTACCCAGGGATCAGAAGTACAGAAGGGGAAAGTTTCCAAAGGAAAATCAAAATGTTACAGCCAACTGAAGGAAGGATTAGTTCCATGCAAGCAAAATAAAAAGAGATGTCTGTTAGAGACATGTTTAATAGAGACATCTGTTTAAGAGCTCCCTGTCACTGAAGACTTATGATGTGTCAGGTACTGTACTAAATATATTCTGGCCTTATTATTTAATCCTTACACAACAGTGAAGCAGTTATTATTATACTTATTGTATAGATTAAGCATTTAAGACTCACCCAGCTAAAAAAGAGGCAAAAAAAAAAAAGCACATGACACTCATGATTTCAAACTTTATAATCTAAGCTCTCTTCACGTGATTATTTGTCTCATAAAGTTCTGTTTGGAGGAGAGGAAGAAAAAAAACTTTGCTAACAAAAAGAAGAAATAAAAGGATTTTGCCTGGTGCTTATGAGTAACCTTGTCTTAAAAAGGCATTGTATAGGTTGTACATACTGTGTATATATATATACACGCATGCACTGGTTTTCGTGTGTATGTTTTAGGCTATTAAATAATTGTTTTTTCATTTTGCTGCATGAGTTAGGTTTCTTTTGGGAAAAAAAGTCTTTTAGGGCATATGTGTTCTGACTTTTACCTATTCTTTATCAACAAACATCAAGCTTCAAACTGCTTGCCAAAGGCAGCTGTGATTTACTCTCCTCCTCAGCCTCTGAGAATTGATTATGATTCTGTGAATCTTAAGGGATAGATCACTTTTTAAAAAAACAAACAAACCATGTAGCCTTGGATTTGCATATGTGTATGTGTATGTATGTTTCAGGGTTGAATATAAGGATTAATGACTTCATTAGCAAAGTGCTGTAGACAGATTTTATATTTGTCTCAGCCCTCGTGATTTGTTTGTAAATCGTGATTTGTTTGTAAATCCTATCAGATTTTATACCTTGATCATTTTAAATTGTTTATTATGGAAATGTCTAAATGTATTCCAAATATAACATACAAATTACCTTCTTTTCTCAATTACCCAACTTCAAACGCCACCAATATTTTTGCCATTTATCTTACTGAATTCTGAGTATTTTCTGGAATATGTTATAGCAAATGTCAGAGGTAATATCATTTAACTTCAAGATATTTTAATGTGCATCTCAAAAATGATATTTTCTAATACAACTATAATCATTACCCAAAACAAAATCAACACAAATTTATTAATATCATCTAATACCAAACCTAGATTTAAATTTCTCTGTCTAAAAAAATGTCTTTTACCTGAAAAAGTGCTCAGCCTCACTAATCATCAGAAAAATTAAAATCAAAACCACATTGAGATACCACCTAACCCCAGTAAGAATGGCCATCATTAATAAAACAAACAACAACAGATGTTGGCAAGAATGCAGAGAAAAAGGGACGCTTTACTACTGCTGGTGGGAATGCAAACTAGTGCAACCTCTTTGGAAGACAGTATGGCTATTTCTGTAAGAAATAGAAATTGACCTTCCATGTGACCCAGCAATTCCTCTATTGGGAAAATACCCAGAGGAACTCAAATCAATCTACCAAAAAGATACCTGCACATGAATGTTTGTTGCAGCTCTGTTTACAATAGCAAAACATGGAACCAACCATGCTGTCCATCAAAGCTGGACTGGATAAAAAATGTGGTAATATATATACAATGAAATATTATGCAGTCATAAAGAAGGACAAACATATGGACTTCACAGCAACTTGGATGGATTTAGAGTCTACCATACTCAGTGATCTATCACAGAAACAAAGAACAGAGTACCATGTATTTTCACTCATAAGCAGACCTTGAACAATTATCCTAATACTGTAAGAAAGGGATTGGCAGCAGTGGGAAACTGCCAGGGGAGAGGGAGTAGGATTGACAGTTGAGGGAAACTGCCAGGGGAGGGAGGAACACATCTCATCAACAAGGGTACCTGCATAATGAACATTTGTATGCCTAACCCTGAATTGTACCCCATATCTTTAAAATAAAGAATTAAAAACATAGAAGCAAGATAAAATAATGTCCTTTTATTGTCAGTTTACTCACATTAGTATTTAAGCAAGCCTCGCTAATGATATTAAGTGGTTAGTACTTTTAGCATAGAACAATTCCTCTTCTCCACTCCTGTTTTTAGTATCACTGATTCGTTAGATAATCCAGGTAAGGTGTGCTGCTCCACATTCTAGAACTGGCAGATTGCTTCCATATTATGTAAGATAATAAATACATCATAACTGCATTTTCTGGAGACAAATGTGGAGCTAAAACTCTAATCAATTTCAGGAAGAATTCAAATTTTCAAGAATTGTCATGGTATTATATTCTTCCTTTCTTGTGTTATACGAGGAGATGCGAGTCTCATTTTTAGCGATGCTAAGATTGAGCAATAATTATAGGTAGAGCAGCCTGACTTTTTCATTATAAAGTATCTCACTAATTTTTCACTTAATGGTTCACATTACTTGATGACCATTTACTTGAATCAGCTATTTGATCATGTTTTGTCAAATGATGGCTTTTCTAATTCTGACTTTGCTTTTGCTTTATTAGCTGTAATTCTTTATAAAAAGAAATGTTTGTCATTCACTGAGGCTATTGAGTCCCCTTGATGATGTACTTGAGGTTATAAGTCAAAAGCAAGATAAATACTTATTTGTTTCCCTTTAATTATCAGTGTTATAAGTAATAGCTAGAGTCCTAGCAGTCTTCTGTGGCTCCCAATGACATGTATTTTGTTTCTGTTCTCTTTGGGGGGTGGAACTGCATATATCTTATGAATTTGTAGCTGTAAAAATACATTTATTCAAAAAATTGGCTAAGCACAGTGGCGTGGGCCTGAAGTCCTAGCTACGTGGAGACTGAGGCAGAAGGATCACCTGAGCTCAGGAGGTCTAGGCTGGGGTGAGATGTAATCATGCCACTGCACTTTCTGGTCTGGCAACAGATGCTTTCATTTATAATTTTGCATAGTAGTATGGTCAGAAAACACTAGTATAAAATTCAGCCCCTGAAATTTTTTGAAGACTTGCTCATTGGCTCAGCATTTGGTCAATTTTTGAAATTATCTTCTTGTTTTTGAAATAAATGCACATTCGTTATTGTGTTCTACATATGCCAATTAGGTTGAGTTTGTTGATAGTGTCATTCCAATATTCTACTTCTTGATTTTTGTTTGCTTTTTCTGTGTTATGGATATAAGCAATGAAAAATCCCCTACAATAATTGTGGGTGTGCATATTTCTTGTTTTCTTCGTGTCAAATTTTATATGCAGTTTTGAATTGTCATGTTTTCCAGGTGAACTCTAGAAAGTATCCCTTGTTAACTCTAACAATACTTTCTATTTTAATTTTTAATGTTAATATACATTAATTCTTCATTCATAAAAAATGCACATACTTCAGATGTTGTGTTGATATAGTGTTTTATATATGTGTGTGTGTGTTTGTGTACACAGAGAAATAGACAGATATAGGAAGCACTTGATTAAAGTATAATTAACATACCAAAAAATTCACATATAGTGTACATCACCATAATCAAGATAACAAATATTTCCACCACCCACAAATGTTTTCTTATGTACCTTTCTAGTCCGTTTTTCCCACCACCCCTGTCTGCAAACATTCATTAATCTATTTTCCATCACTACAAATATTTCTATTTTCTACCATTTTAATAAATGAAATCAAATGGTTCATTTTTTTCCTCAGCTCTTTAGGTTGATTAATTTGTGTGGGTACATCAATAATTCACTTTTTATTGCTTGTTAGTATTCCATTGTAAGAACATATCTAATGTATCTATTCATACTTATGAACTTTCAGGTATGTTTTATTTTTGCAGCCTGGAGCCATTACAAACAAAGCATCATGAATATTTGAGTACAAATCTTCATGCTGAATGTTTCATTTCTCTTTGGGTAAATACCTTGAGTTGGGATGGTTAGGTTGTATAGTAAGTATAGGTGAAGTGTTTTAATAAATTGTCAAATTTTTCAAAGTGGTTATATGATTTTACATCTCAATCAGGAGTATATAAGAGCTGCGGTTGCCTTATATTCTTATCAATACTTGTTTTGGTCATATTTTTTTAAATTTTAGTCAATCTAATAATAGTGAACACAATATATCATTTTCTATTTTATGTTTCAAACATTCTCTATCTTTATGTCTTATAAGGAGCATATATTTTGTTTGTTTTGCTTTTAATAAATCTTAAAATCCTCATCTTTTAACTCGATCACTTAATCCGTTAATACATAATGCAAGTGTTGATTTAAGCTTAAAACTAGCATCTTAATATTTTCTATTTGCCCCACGTGTTTTACATTTATTTCCCTCTCTCATTGCCTTATTTTGTTCTTACTTACATTTTCTTATTTTACTTTTTCTTCAGTTATCTTGAAGGATAGTCTTTCACTATACATTTAGTGTTGTCCCTAAAGATTTGCATGTATTCTTAGCTTATTAAAGTCTAATATTAATAGTTATTATTCTTATTCTTAATAACCAGTGACTTGAGTGTTTTAATTCTGTTTACCTTTGTTGATTTATGCAATAGTATTATCTTAATTTTATATGTATTAATATTTTAAACTCAACAAAATATTAACACTATTTGCACTGTCAATATTTATTTATATTTGCCTACATTTTATACCTTTTAATTGCTTTCTATTTTTTAATCCTTAACTTTTCTTATGAAACTTTTTTCTTCTGTTCAAAACCGTTGTTTTGTATTTATTTTAGTACAGAATTGATGGTGACCAATTTCTCTAATGTTTGTATGTCTAAAATGTCTTAATTTTACTTTAATTCTTAAATAATATTTCTACTGAATATAGAATTCTCTGTTAACAATTTTAAAATGTCATTGGCTTGCATTGACTTTGCACTTACACCATTTCTATTGGGATGTCAGTCTTGAGTTCTTTTCCTGCTTATTTGTGACCTATCACAGAAACAAAGAACAGAGTACCATATATTATCACTCATAAGTGGACCTTGAACAATTATCATAATACTATAAGAAAGGGATTGGCAGTAGTGGGAAACTGCCAGGGGAGAGGATATGGGATTGGCAGTTGAGGGAAACTGCTAGGGGAGGGAGGGGCAACCCTCATCAACGAGAGCATCTTCATACTCAACGTTTGCATACCTTACCCTGAATTGTACCCCACATCTTTAAAATGTAAAAAAAAAATGTTTAAAAGACAGTAATATTCTCTTTCCTCCAGACACTCTTAGGATTTCTTTGATTTTCAAAATTTTTGCTATAATGTGCATAGATACAGGTTTATGTTTATTTATCTTGCTAGAAGTACTTAAGACTCTTTATTCTGCTTCGTGGCTAAATGCCTATAAATTCTGAAAACTTTAATCCATTATCTTTACAAATATTGTTGTCTTTCTCCTCTCCCGCTGGGACATACTGCTACCTTAATTGACCTTCTGCTTACCTGCTTGCTTACTTACTTACTGCTTACCATAACTGACCTTCTGCTACCTCTTTTCAGTTTTTCTAATCTTTTTGTCTTTCTGTGTTATTGTTGTTGTTATTGTTGTTGTTGTTGTTGTTATTATTATATGGAGTACAAGTCAGGATTAGTTACACAAACAGGCTTTGTGCAGGTAAACTTTGGATCTCCAACTGGCCCTCATTACCACTGGTTTAAGACCAGGTACCCTTTGTGATAGATGCTACATTCCCCCTCTCTCCCCTGGCAGAGTCCATCAACTGCTGATCCCTCCCTTGCGCTAATGTGATTAATTTTCAGGTCCCACTTATGAGTGATATCATTCAGTATTCAGTTCTTTGATTCTGTGAAAAATAACTAAGTGTGATGGTTTCCAACTCCATCCAATTTGCTGCGAATTCCATGATTTTGTTCTTCTTTTTGAGTTTTATTCTGGTTATTTTATTTATGTATTTTAACTATTTTCCGGCGAAAATTTTTTAAAAATTGTCTTACTCCTGCTGTTAACTCATCTTTGAGTCTTTTGTTTCACATAATGTGTATATTTTAGTTTTTGAATTCTTATTTTTTATAGTTTCCAGTTCACTGTCAAAACTGTCTATTTCTTATTTCTTTTTGTACACATCTTTATATTTAAATGTTATTTAAGTTTTTGCATTTCAAGACACCAATAACCAGTGTGTCTTTTTATACTATCTAAGGTCCTTAATATTGCAAAGTCTACTAAGTACCTTGTTGTTTTATAACCTGTGATAGGCATTATATTTAAAAACATGTTTGGCCAGGCTCAGTGGCTCAGCCTATAATCCCGTGCTTTGGGAGGCTGAAGTGAGTGAATTGCCTGAGCCTGCGGGTTCGAGACCCACCTGGGCAACTTGGAGAGCCCTCATCTCTACAATAAATCAAAACATTAGCCAGGCGTGATAGCTCGTGCCTGTAGTTCCAGCTACTTGGAAGGCCAAGTTGAAAGAATTGTCGGAGCCCAGCAGGTCGAGGCTGCAGTGGCTGGGAACGGCCACTGCACTCCAGTCTGGGTGACAAAGTGGAGAGTCCAACTCAAAAAAAAAAAAAAATTTTCGTACAAATGTTTTGAAAAGAAAGACTTACATTTTGCCTATGAGAATTAATACTCCTAGATACCTCAGGGAATTAGCACACTGCAAACACCTCAATCTAATTTCAGGAATTGAGATTATTTTATTCTGAGCTGCAACAACTATAAAGTCTGTGTAAGTCTGCATTCTTTTGGAGACCTTATCCAGAGTGAGGAGGTTCACCAGACTTGTCCACAATTTGGAAAACTTGAAATGCAAGTCCTGTTCTCCTAGCCCTTAGGCTATCAAAAAGCATTTCTCCACCTCTCAGTGGCACCTGTGGAATAAGACAAAACAAACAAAACAAAAAATACAGAAAAAAAAGATAACACCAGAATGATTAACTAAGGAGAAATGGGAGCAGCAAACAGTGTAATCTGGTTAAAATAACACTAAAATTATTATAATCACTTAAAACAAATATACTTGGGATGTGCAGGCTGTTTTTTTTTTTTGGAGGACATATTTTGGGGGAAAGACTTTCTCTTTTTAGACAAGTAAAATATGTAGAATATCAGAATTTTTTTAAAAATGGAGTAAAGTACTAAAGTTGATACTTACTCACTCAGGAGCTAGGAAGTCTCTCTGATCACTCCTGAGTGATAATGATGAGCTACGCACTGCATATTGCTCTTGCAAGAGTAGAAAAATGAAGGTTGGAGAACATTGCCGGTAACCACAAAAGAAGGGCTTATGAGTCAGGAACCAGAGAAAAATTTTGTGGAATTTACCAAAATATCTTAAAATTATTACTCTAGGTTACACTAAAGCAGTGTCAGATAAATAATGATCATTTAACTTTTTAAATAATTGGTTGAAAGCCATTTACCATCAATATTACTACATTAACTTATTATATATTAAGCTATATAACAAAGATGTGCTACTTGGTCTGTTGTTCCTGTATCTGGTCAAATGCTAATATTCTGCCAAAGTGTTAATTTATACAAAGAAGTCCCTTCCATGCCATCTGCTGACTCAGGGAAATAGCATAGGGTTCTCATAGTATCCAAAAGGCTTTCTGCTAAATATTTGCAATGTGGTACTGATGGAAGCATGTAGCAAAAGCATCAACCAGGTAGTGACAAAAACAATAACAAACAAGGTTCAAGCAAGTGGTTCATTTCTGCTGCTATTCAGGACAACCTCTAAATATCATGATGATATTTCATCCTCAGCATTTTAGTGTACTCCTTTTTTTCCTTCCCAGAATTGGAAACTCTTTCTGTGTTATAGAAAATTTTTCATATCATTAGCATTTATGGGAGAAACTAGGTCCAAATGATGATTTCCCTATGCCCCTTATAGGTTAGACACAAACATATGACTAAGGCTTTGCTTATCAAAAGCAATAACCTGGAAATGGAAACTAGTGACTCAAAGGAAAAGGGACAAGAGAGTAATAGCAGTAATAGGTTTTCAGTGGTATTGGTGGAAAAATGGCCACTATCTCTTCTTGTCCCTAGTGGCTACAGTACAAGGCATAATGTCACTTGATGTTCAGTGCTGTCCTGGCCATCTGGCTTTGCAGTGTGATTTTGCCTATGATATTAGCTAGATTCTAGTTGTTCTTTCCTGCTTTCAGTAAACCTGGTTTACTAGTTTTTCATTCTGTTCTCTGTAGGCTGCCAATATTGTTTCATTAAATTTATTCAACTTAAATCAGCCACCAGTGTTTTCTGTTGTTTATGGTTATGGCTCATGAGTAGTATATTTATCATCATAATTATCATCTTTATCATCCTTAATGGTTAAAACTTACTGGACATTTCAGGTAGGCCAAGGCACTCTGTTAAACACTTCATGGGCATTGCTTCAAAAATGTCATTCAGCAAAAATGGTCTTTTTACCACTATGTGGCATATGTACCGTAATTATCCTCATTTTACTTTTGAAAAAAATTGAAGCTTGAAGAAGTTAGGGAATTTGACCAAAGCTAATCCCAGCACAAAAGCTGGGATTTAAACTGAAGCCTTATTAATCTCCACATTGAACTATTCCCATTATTAGTAGTGCAATTGATGTTATTATTGAACTTCCTTTAACAGGCAGTATTATTTCTAATCTTCTTATCTTAGGCTATCCTACTTGTATAATAATATCCAGTTCTCTGTAAAATAATCATGGAAAGTATCATCAGCCTCATTCTGTGAATTAGAAAACAAAAAATAATTGAGTTTCTCAAAGTTGCAGTTAGTAGATATTAAAGACTGGGATTAAACTCAGATCTTTTGACTCTAATGTGACTCACACTTTATTATACTGGCAAAATCCGAAAACAATTTTGCTCCAATTTTAAGTACAGATACCACATCAATATTAGTAACTACATCATAAGACACTGAAAAATCAGTGGCTATGCGTGTTTCAGTTAGGTTTGCATTCCCCAAAAAATCTACTTGGGATTTTCATTAAGTACTTGGTGGGGTGATAAATTGAATCAAGTGATATCATATCATTTAATTGTAAGGATAGTGTGCTGTTGATAATTGTAAATTTTTCCTTTTTCAACATGCAAAGCTCTGAATTCACTGAAAAACAACTCCTTCACTTTATCACCATTGAAAAGTAATACTTGAGGCTTAAATGCAAACTCCTCCAAAAAAATGTAATATTAAATTAACAGGGGAGAGTGTATCTATAGGGTTAGGTTCACAATGGCAGTAATTTATAACAATGAAAAATATACATGAACCAGAATAATCTCAATTTAATTCATTTTATTTACTGATATTCTGCATTTTCTATCGTTTATCAAAAATACTACCTATTTTTAAAATATTGGGAGTCTTTTTATCAAATTCATGTAATAATGGACACAGACTCTTGGAGTCATCCTGACCCTTCTTCCCACTGCCTGTCCTACTTCGTGTCCTGTAACTTTCCACCTAGTTGGACACATTCCAATCGCACTGGCTTTCTCAATTTTCCTTGAATATGTCGAGTAGGCTTCTGCCTCAGGACCTTTGCAGTTCTCTTTTTTCTACCTTGAACCACATTCCCCCTGATAATTCACATGACTGGTTCTTTCACTTCACTGAAGACTCCTGGCAAATGTCAGAGCTATAATTGGGTGTATCATCGAGCCTATGTGAATTAGCATCATTTTACACTCACTCCCTTCCCCTCAGCACCTTGCTTTATTCCTCTTCATTGGTCTCGTAGTTAACTTTGTGTGTGTGTGTGTGTGTGTGTGTGTGTGTGTGTGTGTGTGTGTGTGTTTACATACATTTGAGTGTTTAATCATTCATTGTTTGATTCTCCTACTAAAAACACTAAAATATCAGCTGCAAAAACATGCTCTGCTCTTTTTTGGTTGCTCTGAATTTCCAATAACTAAGTCAATGCATAGTTATTGGTCAACAAATATGGTATCTGTTGAACAAAAGACGTTTGTTTGGACCCTCTGCTGAATTCCTAGCTGAGTTGTTTACGTTTGTCTTTTTGAAAAATCATCCTCTTCTCTCTGAATAGAGGAGTTCAGCCCTATTGGTCATTTTATCCTTTTTACTATTCTATATTGGGCACTCATTCTATTTCTTCTCATGTTATGTTTGAATTCAGTGATTCTTTCTTATACTGCTTGAAACTGTGCTGGAATGTTTAGCTTTCACCATAAAACACTTTGAATGTTAGCAATTGCAATGCCTTGTATTTTTTAAATGGCTTTTAAGAACCAGAGATAGAAATAAGTAGAAAAATATTCATTTTTTAAAAAAGAAAAGACTTTGGAATTACTTAGCCTGGAAATAAGAGAAAAACAGTTGTACCTGTTTACTTGTTATCCTCATTCTTGTACAAGCTAGAAAGAACTAGAATAAGGTTGCCCTCCCTTCTAACTTTCTTACCGAGAGGTGACTTTCTTCTGTGACCTACCCAATAACTTAAAAAATCTGAAAACTGAAACAGAACTGATGCAAAATTAGCCTTGATAAGATATATATAAGCCTACATATTATTTCAACATGTGAAACTCAAAGCATAATATTAAGAAACAAGTTAATTTTACAAATTTAAATTAATTTCATTCAATTCCTTTGTCTAAAACCAACATAAGACCACAACTGCATATTAATGAGGAGAATGAATTTAAACTACAACATCAAAGAAGAAAAATATTAGATTTATGAGCAGACAAACCTGTTTGAGATGTCGCCAGTGCCTTATACAAATTGTCTGACCTTGGACAAGATTCCTGGCCTCTCTGAGCCTCAGTTCTCATAAACATTGAATTACAAAGCAGAAACATGAAATAGCTACTGAAGAATAAGGTTATGTTATTTATTGCCACATGGTACATTTTATATAGTCCAAAGTATCTTCTCATTTGACCTTCATTCTCATAAATCTTTTACTTCAGAATCAGAAGGCTTATCTAGCACTATGTGTTTAAACTCTGTCCTACAAATAAGCTCAATATAAATTACCTTTGTGTAATTTATATGTCAATGATTTTCAGTCTTTAAAAAGCATTTTCCCAATGGATGAACAAAATAAAAAGAACCTTGCGCCCTATACTGTTATTTGTAACTTCAAAATAGATCAAATATTATGATTACTTTAGTAATGAGATCACAATTTATTGGATAGTTCATTTGCCCATCTTAATTCCTTCTATTTATTCCACTTTTTCTTAAAATTGTTTTTAATTTAGGTTTTTGTTTCTTTATTTTTTAACTTTTAATCTATTTTTGTGTTTTATTTTAAAGATATGGGGTACAATTTGAGATTAGGTGTACAAGTGGTTATCGTTCAGGTAAAGTTTGGGCCTCCCTTTAGTGACAACTTTGCTTGATTTGAGATCAGGTACCAGGTACACTTTATTTATTTTTTTAAATTTTTTATTTTGAAGATGTGGGGTACAATTCAGGGTTAGGTATGCAAATGTTCATTATGCAGGTACCCTTGTTGATGAGGGGTGTCCACCAGGCTCCCCCGGCAGATTCCCACTACTGCCAATCCCGCACCCCCCTCCCCTGGCAGTTTCCAACTACTGCCAATTCCTTTCTTATAGTATTATGATAATTGTTCATATTCCCCTTATGAGTGAGAACATGTGGCACTCAGTTCTTTATTTTTGTGATAGATCACATTATAGACTCTAAGTCCATCCAAGTTGCTGCGAAGTTCATAACTTTGTCCTTTATGCATAATATTCCATCATGTATATGTACCACTTTTTTTTTTTATTCAGTCCTCTTTTGATGGGCAGCACGGTTGTTTCCATCTTTTTGCTGTTGTGAATAGTGCTGCAATAAACATGCATGTACAGGTATCTTTTTTGTAGAATGATTTGAGTTCCTCTGGGTATATATTCCTAGAAGGGGGTTTCTGGGTCATATGGAAGGTTAATTTTTGGATATTTTAGGAATCGCCAGACTATTTTCCACAGAGGTTGTATTAGTTTACACTCCAACCAACAGTGGAGACATGTTCTCTTTCCCCTGCATCCTCTCCAGCATCTGTTGTTTTCTGAGTTATTGATGATGGCCATCCTGACGGGAGTTAGGTGGTATCTCAGTAAGGTTTTAATTTGCATTTCTTTAATAACTAGTGAGGTTGAACATTTTTTCATGTATCTTTTGACTGCTCGTATATCTTCTTTTAAGAGGTGTCTATTCGTTTCTTTTGCCCACTTTGTTATGGGGTTATTTGTTTTTTCTTTTTGGCACATTTATGCTCCTTGTAGATCTGAGGTGTTAGGCCTTTGTCAGATATACAGTTGGCAAATATTTTTCCCCAGACTGTGAGCTGTCTCCTTGCTCTCTTGATGATTTCTTTGGCTTTGGTGAAGCTTGTCAGTTTGGTGAGCCCCCACTTATATATCTTATCTCGTATGGCATGGGCACTTGGGGTTTTGATCAGGAATTGGTTGCTAGTTTCAATTTCTATAAGGATGTCTCCCGTGTTTTCTAAGATTCTTATAGTTTGAGGTTTTATGTTTAGCTCTTTGATCCATTTAGAGTTGATCTTTGTGTATGGTGGTTGGTAGGGGTCCTGTTTCAATCTTCAGCCTGTGATCAGCCCATTTTCCTATCACCATTTACTGAATAGGTTCTCCTCTCCCCAGTAGTTGTTGGTGGAGGTTTTGTCGACGATGACTTGGTTAAGAAATTGAAGTTTTACTTCCAGAATCTCTATCTTGCTCCATTGGTCTATATGCTTGTTCTTGTACCAATATCAGGCTGTTTTGATTGTGATAGCCTTATAGTAAAGTTTAAAGTCTGGAAGTGTGAAAACTCTCACTTTGCTTCTTTTGCTGAGAATTGTTTTGGCTACTTGTGGTCATTTATGTTTCCATATGAATTTCTATATTGCCATTTCCAGGTTTGAGAAGAATGAAGCTGGTAATTTAATGTGTATTGTGTTGAAACTGTAGTTTACCTTTGGTAGGATGGACATCTTAACAATGTTGATTTTTCCTATCCATAAGCATGGAATACTTTTCCCTTTGTTTGTGTCTTCTTGGATTTCTTTAAGCAGTACTTTGTAGTTTTCATTGTAAAGTGCTTTCACTTCTCTGGTTAGGAAGATGCCGAGGTATTTATTTATTTATTTGTTTGTTTGTTTATTTATTTATGTGGCTATTATGAATGGGATTGTGCTTTTTGTTTTTGTTTTTTGTTGTTTTTACATCTATAGAATCTGTAGTAAAGTCTCATTTTTCATTACGTGTGTGTATGTATGTGTGTGTGTGTGTGTGTGTGTGTGTGTGTGTGTATGTGTCTCATTTTAAGACTTTTAGTAATGTTACAATCTCTCCAAAGAATCAATTTTTGGTTTTGTTGATCCTATACTGCATGGTTTGTTTTCTTTTACATTTCTTCTCATATCACTAGACTGTCCTTCTTCATTCTGTTTTTGGGGTTTAATTTGGTGTTATTTTTCTAAATTCCTAAGATGGACACGTAGCTTATTAATTTTTAGCTTGTCTTCTTTTGCCTTATAAGAATTTAAGCCTCAAATATTCCTTTAAGTACTATATTAACAGTTCCTTACACATTTTGGTATATATGGCTATTTTCATTCATTTTAACACTTCCTAATGTATTTTGTATTTGACACAGATTATTTCAAAATGTATTTCTTAAATTCCAAGCACACATATATTTTCAAGTCATATTTTCTAGTTATCCAGTAAAATTGTCTTGTATCATTCAGTGATTTTAATCCTTGAAATATGTTTCAACTTATTATATTGTCCATTATAGGGTTAATTTTTGTAAATATCCAGTGTGTGCTTGAAAAGAATGTATATTTTGCATATTGGAAGGATTGTTTTATTTAGATAGAGGTATTTACTTATATATGAGATATATGAGATATATGTATATATGAGACATATTATGTATATGTCTGTATCTATATGTACAGAGAGAAGAAACTAATTGTATTGGTGTTCAAACTTTTATTATTACTCATGTTTGCCTAATTTCTCAACCAAATTCTGATCATCTATTCAACACATTTATTTATCTATGTATCCATTTATGTATTATTTAGAGACAAGATCTGGCTTTATTGTCCAGGCTGAAGTGCAATGGCGTGATTGTAGCTCACTGCAATCTCAAAGTCTTAGACTTAAGTGATCCTCCTGCCTCAGCCTCCCTAGTAGCTGAAACTATAGGCACATGCCACCACATCCAACTATATTTTTAATGTTTTGTAGAGACGGGTCTCGCTGTGTGGTTCAAGCTGGTCTCAAACTCCTGGTCTTCAGAAATACTCCTGCTTCAGCTTCTCAAAGTGCTGGAACTACAGATATGTGCCACTGTGCCTGGCCTTAATAAATATTTATTGTCTTGATAAGTACTAGGCAGTACTAAGCATTTTTCATGGATTATTGGAGTCAACACCCACAGCAATTCTATAAAATAAAAAAAAAGGAAACCAAGACTCTAAAAGATTAATGAATTGCCCCAAGCCCCCAGCTGGTGGTGTGGAAGGTAGTGTGGCTAAATGCAAAGAGTGGGGTGGAGTGTGTTGAGAGGGGTAGATGATTCAAAACCAGTCCTGGAATCCAGTCTCCATTATTCCAAGTTCCTGTTTTCCTGACATTACTCAAAATTACTTTAGGTAACAGTCTTTATCATGTATATAACAAAGATTCTTTGTTAGTTTTTCCCCTATCCATCTGTTCTGCAGTGCTCCTAAGTGTCAATTTCCCCTTACCCAGGGATGACTTTCCTTGATGATGTGGCATCTTTGTCTTGCAAACTTGAAGAACTAGTGGCTGTACTGTAATTCTCATAGAAAAAGTTCTATTTGACTATTTATCGGGGGAACATAACATCTAATTGGGAATATGGGCTGAGAAGAGATTCCTATTTGTCTGGGAAAGATGGGTGGATTAATGGCTAGATGAATAAATAAATAATTTAAAATAATAGTATTCTGGAGCATTCTAAATAAATTGATGAATACATATTGTGAAAGTTGTGCCAGCAAGGGAATTACTGACTTCTAAACATTTAAATCATGCAAGAGTATACACAAATAAAACTTTAACACAGGTACAACTCCAAAATAGAGTTCTCTTGCTTTGTTCCAAACATATTTTCAGTCACTGTTTTAATGTCTTAGTGAATTAGCTGATGTTATAGTATAATAACAAGGCAACCTCACCCCAAACTAAAATTTCCAAGTAGGAATTTGTCTTTACGGTTTCCTTTATAACTTGCAATCCACTTAAGTTTCCAGATATTATGAACTTTAAATGGTCTCTAGAGAAAACTATCCTAATAGCCTTATTTTATTGTTAATAAACTGTAAAGAATTATGATCAGCCCCTTATTGAAAAATGTATGAGACAAGATAATAAAAAGTGAGAATTATACAATAAATCATTTTGACCAGGTATGGAATAAACATAGATCAACTAACATGTTAGTGCATTGACTAATGGCACTATCATGGTCATTTCTTTGGGGAGGAACTGGTTCATCTTTTTGCTGAACATGTGCCACAGCAGGAAACAGAATAATTTTGCCTTATTTTTATCATTGTTGTTTTATTTTTTTTTTAATCACAACAGTTTGACACTGGCTTGGTAATATGAAAAACCCAAGTTTGAAATATACATAAGTATAAGTCTTGTACAGTGATACTGCAACAACTTATTTTTTAGTATTTTAATAACATTTGCAATGCTCCAATCATTTGAATAATACCATATGAGAAATTAATAAGTATTGTCCAAAAATCTGATATTGAAAGTTTGGGGTTTGCATTTAAATGGGTAAATAACCTTACATATGCAAGAAGCCTAAAAGTGGAGAACAGAAATATGTTTTACAATATTTAAAATCCCTGACAGATTTCATTTCAGTGAAAAAAAAATACTTAACTAAATAAGAAATTTCCAGGAGGTTCTGTCTGGACTTCTGGGGAGCTGCTGTCTTATTGGATTCTGTAGGC
The DNA here is from genome assembly GCF_000164805.1 of Carlito syrichta. NCBI lineage: Eukaryota > Metazoa > Chordata > Mammalia > Primates > Tarsiidae > Carlito > Carlito syrichta. The sequence goes on from NW_007065586.1 coordinate 430,781, forward strand.
AGCAGATAACAAGATGTCATGAACATTTTGAGTTCTTCGTTCCATTTAGCATCAGTTCTAATGTTGATTTAAAAGTTTTATGAGATAATCAAATGACAGAGTTACAATTACTTAAAATTTGTGGTACCTGAAAGGGTAAAATTGATCTTTTTTTTAAGAAGAGTTTTATAGAAATTTAATTGCCATACAATACACTGCACACATTCAAAGTGTACAATTTGATATATTTTGACATACCTATACACCTATGAAACCATCATCACAATCAAGATAATGAACACATCCATCACCCAAAAAAGTTTCCTCATGCCTCCCCACAGCCCTGTATTCCCACCCCTTCCTGCACTCCTCCTCCAGGCAATAACTAATATGTTTTCTGTCACTATACATTGAATTGCGTTTCCAAAATGTTTACATAGATAGAAACATAAAATATACCTTCTTTTTTACCTATCCCCTCTCATTAAGCACATGATTTTGAGATTAATTCATGCTGTTGCATTTACTAACGGTTCATTCTCTTTTATTGCTGAGTAGTACTCATTACATGGATATTCTACAATTTGTCTATTGATTCATATAATAATGAATGTTTGGGGTTTCCAATTTTTGGTTATTACAAATAAAATGCTATGAACATCATTGCACAGATCTTTATAAGGACATATGTTTTCATTTCTATTGGGTAATACCTAGGAATGAAATTGCTATACCATATATTAGTGGTTTGTTTGGCTTTGTTTAAAAACAAAACAAAACATTCCAAAGTGATTGCATTATTTAACAATCCTAGCAGTAACAGTAATGTATGAGTTCCAGATTTGCCACATCATTACCAACACTTGGTATGGTCAGTCTTTTAAATCTTAGTCATTCTCAAAAGAGTGTAGTGGCTTCCCATCTTGCTTTTAATTTGCATTTCCCTAATGACCACTGAAGTTAAACATATTTTCATATGTTTGTTGATTACAATTTTCTTTCCATTTAAAAAAATTTGAGGTTTTTTTTGAGTTTTTAAGTATTCTACACATATTCTGAATACAAATCTTCATTATATCATAAGTATAAATATAATATATGATCCCAGTGACTTTTATTAGCATTCTTTTCAGACTTTTTTGAAGAGCAAAATATTTTAATTTTGATGAAGTTAAATTTTAAATTTTAGTCTCTTATGGATTGTGCTTTTGCTGTCATAGCTAAGACACATTTGCCTCACTGAAGGTCACAAAAGCTTTTTCCCATATTTTCTTCCAAAATTTTATAATTCTAGGTTTTATTTTAGTACTATGCTCCATTTTAAGCTAAATTTCTGTATATCGTACAAGGTATGAATTGAGGTTGATTTTTTTGAATGTGAATATTCAATTTTTCAAGTATAATTTGTCAAAAGCTCTCATTTATTCACTGAATTGCCTTTGCACCACTGTCAAAAGTAAGGTGTTCCTTATTTCTGGAGTCTTTATTTTGTTGCATTGATCTATTTGTCTACTTTTGTTCCAGACTCATCACACTGTGTTAAATACTGTAGCTTTATAAGATGATTTGAAATCCAGTATTATCTGTATGTGTGTGTGTGTGTGTGTGTGTGTGTGTGTGTGTATGTCTATGTGTGTATATATATATATATATATATATATATTTCAAAGTTACTTTGTCTAGTGTAGGTCTTTTTTGTTTCCATAGTGATTTTAAAATCAATTCTTTAATTGCTGGAAAAATGTCTGCTGCTGTTGGGATTATGTTGAATGCATAGAACAATCTGGGGAGAATTGATGCCTGAACAGTATTGAATATTTTTGATCATAAACAAGATACAGTTTTCCATTTTTTCAGGTCTTTAATTTCTCCCATAAATGTTTTATGGTTTTAGTATAACACGACTTTCACATAATGAATTTCACACAAATTTATTCCTAAGTATTTAATATTTTATGTTATTATAAATAGTTATGTTTACTTAATTTCAGTTATTGTTTATTGGTTACACAGAAGTACAATTGATCCTTTTTGTAAATTTTATCTAATCGAATCAGTTGATACTTATTTCATCTGTAAATAAAGACGGTTTTATTTCTTCTTTTCCAATCTGTATGCCTCTTATTTCTTTTTTTCCCCCTTCCTTCTCTATCCCTTCCTCTCTCAATTTTTCTTTCTCCCTCTCTTCCTTCCTTTGTTCTTCCTTCTCTCACTTCCTCTCCTCTTTCCTTCTTTCTGTCATTCTGTCCTTGCCTTCATTCTTTCTTTTTTCCCTGACTACACCAGATAGAATCTGTAAAGCAACGTCTAATACAAGTGGTAAGAGTGATTTCTTTTCTGCTTCTACTTTGCTGAGAGTTTCTATCAGGAATGGATGTTGGATTCTGTTAAATACTTTTAATGTCTTTCTAGATTACTGGGTTTTTTTCCCTTTTGTAGATAGTATAGTGAATTATATTGGTTGATTTTTGTATATTTAATACTACCTGAATTCCTGGAATAAGCTGCAATTGGTTACAATGTATTTTACTTTCATAATATCAGATTTAATTTGCTAAAATTTTGTTTAGAATTTTGCATTTATGTTTATGAGGGATAGTGGTCTATAGGTGTCTTTACTTGAAAGGTGTTTGGATTTAGTAACTGGTATCATAGAATGAGTTAGGAAGTAGTCCCTTAGCTTCAATATTTGGTAGAATTCACTAGTGAAGAGATCTTTGCTTGACATTTTTTAAATGGAAAAATGTCTGATTATGAATTCAATGTATTTAATGGATGCAGGGCTAATGTTATCTTTTTCTTCATGGGTGATCCTTAGGACTTTGTACATTTTAGAAAGTTTATAGCAAAAAATTCATATTTTCTTACTATCCTACTAATATCTGTAGAATCTGTGGTGATATACCTCTCATCATTAATATTGGTAATTTGTATATTCTTTGTATTGTTTTTAGATTTGAGTAGCTACATTTTCTTAATTTTATTGATCTTAAAAATGTTTGATTTAGTTGATATTACTCTGATGATTTGCTGCCTTCTCTTTCATTTATTTTGACCTTAATTTTGATTCTTTCCTTCCTTCTGCTTACATTTGACTTAATTCCCTCTTCTTCCATTTTCATAGGGTAGATGCTGAGGTTATTGGTTTGGAACCTTTCCAATGTTCTAATATTGGCACCTTAATATTTACATGTAAGAAGGTAGACAGTGATGACCCATATTTTGTTTGAATGATGGGCAGTCGCCCATGTTCAAATGATGAAAACAAATATGAAAAAAACAGGCCACGGGATTCTCTTCAGCACCGTACTCTCATCTCATTTGTGGGAATGCTGAAAGGAGAAAAAAGGGTCAAACCAAGAGATTTATACCAGGGAAAATGAAGAGATAGAGTCAATGCTTGGACTAGACTTCAACGCAAAAAGAACACAGTGCTAAAACAGGGCTGATTCAGCTGCCCAGGCCCTGAGCTGTGAGAAAGGGAGATTCCCAGAAGTCTCCAGCATCCTAGGACCTCATCAAAGATGTCCAAGTTAAGCAGTAGAAAGAGTTTTAATCCTAGTTATAGAACAAAAACACTGTGGAAGAAAATCGACCAGAAGTTCTTTAACATAAACCTTATTCAAGACAGCTGTGCATGGTAACAAACCAAATTGTGCAATTAAAATATTTGCAGTTATGTCATTAAAATGTGTTAAAATACACAGAACACACAAAAATACAATATAAATGCAAAATACAAAAAGTCATCTTTACAACAAGTACATTTCAGATCTAATAACCAAAGTATAGATTTTTGAAGTGAGAAGCACCTGGGTTCCCAATCTTGCTCTGGTACATACTAGTCATGTGACCTGGGCTGAGGCATTACACATCTTTGTTCTTCACTTTCAGTATCTGGAAGATGGACATAAATTTTATATAGGAAAAATATGTGTTGCCATACAAAGAGAATTCTTGAAAAAGAAAGATAAGGAAGAAAAGCTGGTCTTACCAGAGAAGAAAACACAATATCTAGCTGCCATAGTTAGAAAAATATGGTATCAGTACAAAAATACAGACAGAAATATCAATACAGAAGGAAAAAATAATGAAATAGAACAGAGTCCAGAAATCCTAACAACTAAATAAATTTTACTTTGTGACAGGAAGCATTTCACATACTTGGGGAAAATTTGCCGTCAATATTTTGAAATAAATGGGTATCTCTGGAGAAATGGAAAGTGGAAGACTGAGCTATTATTCAGGAATACCTGAGTACTGACATGGCTTTTCTCTCACTGGTGAAAATATGAACCTGCTGACATCGAAAACATGATATTCCATATATATCTATAAATGGAAATGCTTACTTTATTAAATGTGTGTTTTCCTGGAGCCATGATAAAATCGGTAAACAGTAAATGAAAAGGGACTGTGGCATAGCTTTCCAGATCCAGCAGGCCCTGCTAGCGTGAGAATGTTGACTAGCATTCAAGATGCTAAGGACCAAGGAAAACTCTTACCAAAAATTTTGTTTCTTAATAATATCAGGTTAGGAAATCTGAAGTTTAGCCCAAAAGCCAATAAAGACAAAATGATTGACAAATTCAAACAAATGACCAAAAAAATTCTTCACAAGGAAAAAATACACGACACATACAACAACAACAACAAAAGCAAAATACAGTGAGCAAAAAGGAAAAATATGCTTTTTTGTCAAATACCATAGACTAATTTTTTTTCTTTTTTTAATAATCAATATTTTTTATTGTAATATTGTGGGGTACAGTTAAGGGTTAGGTATACAAATATGCTTCATTCAGGCACCCTTGTTGGCAAGAGGTGTCTCCCCATCCCTAGACAGATAATTACTACCGTTAATCCCATCTCCCTTCCCCTTTCCTCCCATAGTTTCCCACCTCTGTCAGTCATTTTCTTATAGTATTGCATTGGATGTTCAAGGTCCACTATATGAGTGAGAACATGTGATACTCAGAACTTTGTCTGTATGAGAGGTCACTCAGTATTATAGACTCTAGTTCCATCCAGGTTGCTGAAAAATTCATGATTTTGTTCTTTTTTATGGCTGCATAGTATTCCATCTTGTATATGTACCACATTTTTTTAATCCAGTCCTCTTTTGATGGACGGCATGGTTGCTTCCAGGTTCTTGCTATTGTAAACAATGTTGTGATAAACATTTGCATGCAGGTATCTTTATTATAGAGTGATTTGAGTTCTTCAGAGTATATTCCCAGTAGGGGGATTGCAGGGTCATATGGGAGGTCAATATTTAGAGCTTTTAAGAATCACCACACTGTTTTCCACAGAGCTTGCACTAGTTTGCACGCCCACAAACAGTGTAGAAGTGTTCCCTTTTCACCACACCCTCTCCAGCAACTGTTATTTTTTGAGTTGTTGATAATTGTCATTCTGACTGGAGTTAGGTGATATCTCAGTGTGGTCTTGATTTGCATCTCCCTGATGATTAGTGAGGTTGAACATTTTTTCATGTGTCTGTTGGCTGCTCGTATGTCTTCCTTTGAGAAATGTATGTTCATATCTTTTGTCCATTTTATAATGAGGTTGTTCGTTTTTTTCTTTTCAGCACATTTGAGTTCCTTGTAGATCCAAGATGTTACGCCTTTGTCGGACCTGGAGTTGGCAAATACTTTTTCCCAGTCTGTTGGCTGTCTCCCTGCTCTCTTGATGGTTTCTTTCGCTTTCTAGAAGCTTGTCAATTTAATGAGGTCCCACATGTCTATCTTATCTCTTATAGCCTGAGGGTTTCAAGTTTTGTTCAGGCATTGGATGCCAGTTCCAATTTCCATAAGGATATATCCTTCATTTTCTAAGGTTCTTATGGTTTGATGTTTTACATTTAGGTCTCTGATCCATTTAGAGTTAATTTTTGTGTATGGGGATAAATAGGGGTCCTG
>NW_007065587.1:0-355 GCF_000164805.1 Carlito syrichta
ACAGAAACCCAAATAAAAACCACAATTCCATTCACAATAGCCACACAAAAAAAGAAATACCTTGGCATCTCCCTAACCAGAAACGTGAAAGACCTTTACAATGAAAATTACAAAACACCGCTCAAAGAAGTCAAAGATGACACAAACAAGTGGAAAAATATCCCATGCTCATGAATTGGCAGAATCATCATTGTGAAGATGTCCATCCTACCTAATGCAATCTACAGATTTAATGCAATACCCATCAAATTACCAGCAACATTATTCTCAGACCCAGAAAAAACAACACAGGAATTCATATGGAAACACAAACAACCAAGAATAGCCAGAACAATTCTCAGCAAAAAAAAAAAAA
>NW_007065588.1:0-1648 GCF_000164805.1 Carlito syrichta
TCATCCCTCCTTTTCAACATAGTGTTCGAAGTCCTGGCTCGAGCAATCAGAGAAGAGAAGACAATCAGGGGTATCCAAATAGGAAAAGAGGAAGTCAAATTATCTCTCTTTGCAGATGATATGATTGTGTACCTTAAAAACCCAAGAGAATCTGTTAAAAACCTCCTTACACTGATAAAGGCCTTTGGCAAAGTCTCAGGATACAAAATAAATGTGCAAAAGACAATGGCATTTCTTTACACCAATAAAAAACAAACAGAAACCCAAATAAAAAACACAATTCCATTCACAATAGCCACAAAAAAAAAAAAAAAAGAAATACCTTGGCATCTTCCTAACCAGAGACGTGAAAGACCTTTACTTCTGAAAACTACAAAACACTGCTCAAAGAAATCAAAGATGACACAAACAAGTGGAAAAATATCCCATGCTCATGGATCGGAAGAATCAACATTGTGAAGATGTCCATCTTACCTAAGGCAATCTACAAATTCAATGCAATACCCATCAAATTACCCGCAACATTCTTCTCAGACCTACAAAAAACAACGCAGGAATTCATATGGAAACACAAACGTCCAAGAATAGCCAGAACAATTCTCAACAAAAAACACAAAGCAGGTGGTATCACATTACCAGACTTCAAACTCTACTATAAAGCTACAATCATCAAAACAGCTTGATATTGGTATAGGAATAGGCATATAGATCAATGGAATAGAATTGAGATTCCAGAGCAAAACCTCAATTTCTCAAACCAACTCATCTTCGACAAAGCCTCCACCACCAACCACTGGGGAGAGGATAACCTATTCAGTAAATGGTGCTGGGAAAACTGGCTGACTACATGCAGAAGATTGAAACAGGATCCCTACCTATCCCCATACACAAAAATCAACTCTAAATGGATCAGAGATCTAAACATAAAGCCTCGAACTATAAGAACCTCAGAAAATGCAGGAGACACTCTTGTGGAAATTGGAATTGGCAACCAATTCCTGATCAAGACCCCAAGTGCCCATGCCATAAGAGATAAGATAGATGAGTGGGCCCTTATCAAACTGACAAGCTTCTACAAAGCCAAAGAAACTATTAAGAGAGCAGGGGGACAGCCCACAGACTGGGAAAAAATATTTGTCAACCCTGTCTGACAAAGGCCTAACATCTAGGATCTACAAGTACCCAAACATGCTGAAAAGAAAAAAAACAAACAGCCCCATTACAAAGTGGGCAAAAGATATGAATAGACAATTCTCAAAAGAAGACATATGAGCAGCCAACAGATGCATGAAAAAATGTTCAACCTCACTAGTCATCAAAGAAATGCAAATTAAAACTACACTGAGATACCACCTGACACCAGTCAAAATGGTCATCATCAATAACTCAAAAAATAACAGATGCTGGAGAGGATGTGGCAAAAATGGTACACTTCTACACTGTGGATGGGAGTGTAAACTAGTACAGCCTCTGTGGAAAACAGTGTGACGATTCCTAAAAGTTCTAAAAATTGGCCTTCCATATGACCCCTCAATCCCGCTACTGGGAATATACCTGGAAGAACTCAAGTCACTCCATAAAAAAGATACCTGCACATGTATGTTTATTGCAGCATTGTTCACAATAGCAAGAACATGGAACCAACTGT
>NW_007065589.1:0-309 GCF_000164805.1 Carlito syrichta
TCACTATCTAGGTAGCTAGCTAGTTTAGTCAGCTAGTTAAGTCAGCTGGCTAGCTAGTTAAGTCAGCTAGTTAAGTCAGCTGGCTAGCCAGCTGCCTACCTGTGTATCCAACTAGTTTATTCAGCTGACTATTCAGCTGGATATCTAGTTAAGTCACCTAGTTAAGTCAGCTTGCTAGTCAGCAGGATAGCTAGGTAGATATATACTTAATTCAGCTGGAAGCCAGTGGGATACATAGGTAGCTAGTCTTCTGGCTGAGCAACTGGACATATACTGATGTCAACTAGTTAAGTCAGCTGGTTAGCCAGC
>NW_007065590.1:0-861 GCF_000164805.1 Carlito syrichta
ATTTTCCCAGCACCATTACTGAATAGGGTCTCCTCTCCCCATTGGTAGGTGGTGGGGGCTTTGTCAAAGATGAGTTGGTTGAGAAATTGAGGTTTTGCTTCTGGAATCTCAATTCTGTTCCATTGATCTATATGCCTGTTCCTGTACCAATACCAAGCTGTTTTGATGACTGTAGCTTTATAATAAAGTTTGAAGTCTGGTATTGTGATACCACCTGCTTTGTTTTTTTTGCTGAGGATTGTTCTGGCTATTCTTGGACGTTTGTGTTTCCATATGAATTCCTGTGTTGTTTTTTCTAGGTCTGAGAAGAATGTTGTTGGTAATTCAATGGGTATTGCATTGAATTTGTAGATTGCCTTAGGTAAGATGGACATCTTCACAATGTTGATTCTTCTGATCCATGAACATGGGATATTTTTCCACTTGTTTGTGTCAGTTTTGATTTCTTTGAGCAGTGTTTTGTAATTTTCATTGTAAAGGTCTTTCACGTCTCTGGTTAGGAAGATGCCAAGGTATTTCATTTTTTTTGTGGCTATTGTGAATGGAACTGTGTTTTTTATTTTGTTTCTGTTTGTTTATTATTGGTGTAGAGAAATGCGATTGTCTTTTGTACATTTATTTTGTATCCTGAGACTTTGCCAAAGGCTTTTATCAATGTAAGGAAGCCTTTGACAGATTCTCTTGGGTTTTCAAGGTACACCATCATATCATCTGCATAGAGAGATAACTTGACTTCCTCTTTTCCTATTTGAATACCTCTGATTGCCACCTCCTCTCTAATTGCTCTAGCCAGGACTTCCAATACTATGTTGAACAGAAGGGGAGAGAGTGGGCATCCTTGTCTAGTTCCAGTTTTCAGGG
>NW_007065591.1:0-304 GCF_000164805.1 Carlito syrichta
TAAGAACTTATGCTGCCTCCAGACCATCCCTACAAGAAACTCTTAAGAAAGTATTAAACATAGAAGAAAAGGGAAAAAGAACAGCAATGTTCTTCACAAGAGTACAGGAAAAAGATTGAAAACATACATGAACCAACGCAAAATCCAAAAGAAAGACAACAAACAAACAAGGACAACAACTCTATAAGAACATCATGACAAAGATAAACCCTCACATTTCAATATTTAGCCTGAATGTGAATGAACTAAATGCATCACTGAAAAGACATAGAATGGCAAAATGGATAAAATATCATGAGGCAAC
>NW_007065592.1:0-788 GCF_000164805.1 Carlito syrichta
CAGATTATTCACACACCTGTCAGCGAATACCAGGGCCTTCAGATAGATTTTGAATCACAGGTCCCCCCTTAAGTAAATGTCAAAACTGCAAAAAGGACCACCCCCAACCTACAGTGCAACTCCAGAATTAAACAAAACAAGAGGGCATACATAAAGAATAAGAGATTGAACAAACAGAAGTAAAACCAATCCCTTTACCCCTGAATAACAGAATTAAAGAAGATGGTGACGTGGAGGGAAGGAAAAAGTAGGGAGGGGGAAAAACTGCACAAATGAAGAAAAACCAAAAGAAGAATATAGCTCTCACACAGACCCCTGGGAGATCAGACACTGAGAAAACAGATTCTGGAACACAAACAATGAAGAGTCCCCAGAATGACTGGTTACATGCAAGAAACCCAGACATCAAGACATTAATGGAGAGAATTTTAAAAATTGAGGAGAGACAAGAGGAAAATAGGAAGGAGCTGATGTCAGAAATGACAGTAGTAAAGAATACTGTGATGGAAATGAACAACAGACTAATAAACACGGAAAGCAGAATCAGCCAAGCAGAAGAAAGAATCTCAGAGCTCGAAGACCAAAACACAGAACTAACCCAAACTGTCAAAAGCATAGAAAAGAAGCTCAAAAAGACAGAACAAAACCTGCAAGAGATGAATGATCACTTCAAGAGACCAAACCTAAGAGTAATTGGGCTTCCTGAGGCAGAGAGAGAAACAGATGCCACACTGGAAACAAACATTTCATGAAATCACTCAAGAAAACTTCCCTCATCTCATCAAGGA
>NW_007065594.1:0-415 GCF_000164805.1 Carlito syrichta
AACGGGGAAACACCCCATATCAACAGGGTGCCTGAATGAAACGTAATTGTATACCTAACCCTTAACTGTACCACAGAACTTCATAATAAAAAATAAATTAATTAATAAAAAAAAGGAGGGTAGCCGGGCTGACAGGCTCAGCCTGTAATTCCACGCCTTTGGGAGGCTGAAGTGAGTAGATTGCCTGAACCCGTGAGTTCGAGACCCGCCTGGGCAGCGAGACCTCATCTCTACAAAAAATTTTTAAAAAATCAGCCGGGCGTTGAAGCGCATGCCTGTAATTCCGGCTACTCAGAAGGCTGAGGCAGAAAAATAACTGGAGACCAGCAGGTTGAGGATGCGGTGGCCAGGAGTGGCCACTGCACTCCAGTCTGGGCGACAGACTGAGACTCCAACTGAAATAAATAAATAAATA
>NW_007065595.1:0-1619 GCF_000164805.1 Carlito syrichta
CACTTCTAGACTTTAAACTTTTTTATACAGCTACATTAATTAAAACAGCCTGTTATTGGTACAGGAATAGGCATATAGACTAACGAAATAGGATAGAAATTCCAGAAGCAAACCTCAATTTCTCAACCTACTAATTTTTGACAAAGTCTCCACTGACAACCACTGGGAAGAAGAGAACTTATTTAGTAAATGGTACTGTGAAAACTGTCTGACCACATGCAGAAGATTGAAACAGGACCTCTACCTATCATCATATACAAAAATCAACTCCAAATGGATCAATGACCTAAAAATATATCTTAAAGTATGAAAATCTTAGAAAGCACAGGAGACACTTTACAAAAGTTGGAATAGGCAATGTATTCCTAATGAAGGCCTCAAAAGCCCATGCCGTAAGAGATAAGATGGACAAGTGGGACCTCATCAAACTAAAAATCTTCTGCAAAGCAAAAGAAACCATCAAGAGTGTGGGGAGACAGTCCACAGAATGGGCAAAACTATTTACCAGCTGTATTCCTGGCAAAGGCCTAACATCCAGGATCTACAAGGAACTGAAACATGCCAAAAGGAAAATAACAAACAGCCCTACTTAAAAATGGGCAAGATATGAATAGACATTTCTCAAGAGAAGGCATATGAGCAGATAACAGATACATGAAAAAATGATCAGCCTCACTAATCATCAAGGAAACACAAATCAAAACCACACTGAGATACCACCTAACTCCACTCAGAATGGTCATCATTAATAACTCAAAAAACAACAGATGTTGGAGAGGATGTGAAGAAAAGGGAATGCTTCTACACTGTTGGTAGATGTGTAAATTAGTACAACTTCTGTGGAAAACAGTGTGACTATTTCTAAAAGATCTAAAAAATTGAGCTTCCATACAACCCAGAAATCTCCCTTCTGGGAACATACCTGAAAGAATCCAAATCATTCTACAAAAAACATGCCTGTCCACGCATATTTCTTTCAGCACTATTCACAATAGCAAAAACATGGAACAAATCATGCTGCCCATCGAAATAGAACTAGATAAATTAAATGCAGTACATACACACAGCGGATTATTACACAGCCATAAAATTCAAAATTATGGACTTTGCAGCAAATTGCATGGGTTTAGAGTCTATCATACACAGTGATCTATCACAGAAACAAAGAACTGAGTACATATTCTCACTCGTGCATGGATCCTGAACATTTATGATAATACTTCAAGAACAGGATTGGCAGTACTAGCACACTGCCAGGGGAGGCAGAGCTGTGGGGGGAGGGGACACACCATCAGTAAGGCTATCTGATCCCAAACCAGGTGAAGTGAGGATCATTGGGAGGCCCAAACTTCACCTGTATGATGACCACTTATGAACCTAATCCTGAATTGTACCCCACAACTTTAAAGTATAAACAAACAAAATTTTTAAAAGAATGCACATACCTTCAAACACACATCATAAATACAAGCATATGGTCTCTGGCCCCAAGATTGAATTAAAGGCGAGACTATTGGACCACTACAAACACCTGCATCTTATTAGATTATGATTATGTGAAATTAAGGGCATTTAACATAATTATTCTTTTTTTTTTAGTTGGAGTCTCACTCTGTCAC
>NW_007065597.1:0-310 GCF_000164805.1 Carlito syrichta
TTTTATTGTAGAGATGAGGTCTCGCCGCCCAGGCGGGTCTCAAACCCACGGGCTCAGGCAGTCCACTCACCTCAGCCTCCCAAAGGCGCGGGATGACAGGCCGAGCCACTGAGCCCAGCTTTTCGTCTAATTTCAACAGGAACTAAGGGCTCACGGAGCCCCCGTCAGGTCACGGAAAGGGAGGGTAAACGACCAGCCTCAGGACACACACACACACACACACACACACACACACACACACACACGCTCACCAGCCGGTCTGATTCCATTTCCTAAGCTTCTTTCAAATGTCTCTTTTCTGTCCATCTCC
>NW_007065598.1:0-412 GCF_000164805.1 Carlito syrichta
GATCAACCACATTATCAGCCATAAATCAAGCATAAACAAATTTAAAAGGACCGAAATTCTACCATGCACCTTCTCGGACCACAGTGGAATAAAAATAAACAGTGACACCAACAAGGTCCCCCCAAAACTCACAAAGACATGGTCACTAAACAGCATGATGATAAACAACTCCTGGATCAATGAAGAAATCAAAACAGGTATCAAAAGATACCTGGAAATAAATGAAAATGAAGAAACATCTTACCAAAATCTCTGGGACGATTTAAAAGCTGTAGTAAGAGGGGTATTTATATCCCTACAAACACACATGAATAAAATGGAAGGAGCACAAATTAATAGCCTAACAAGTCACCTAAGGAAGCTGGAAAAGCAAGACCACAAAAACCCTAATTTCAGCAGAAGAATCCATATC